>NW_006409063.1:347095-359148 GCF_000296735.1 Chrysochloris asiatica
CTTGGAACTCCTGACCGGGTCTGCATGGTCTGCTTCAGATTCCCCCTTATTTATTATTTGTTTAAGGGACGCTGCCGGTGCCCATTTCTTAATTGGGTTATTTGTCTTGTTTTTGTAGATGTGTAGTAATTTCCTATATATTTTAGAGATGAGTCTGTTATCTGATATGTCGTTGCAGAAGATTTTTTCCCAGTCTCTGGGTTCCCTTTTACTCTTTTGGTGAAGTCTTTTGATGCACACAAGTTTTTTATTTTTAGTATGTCCCAGTCGTCTATTTTGTCTATTTTTGTTTGTGTATTTTTCAAAATGTGTGGCAGTCTGTACATTCCCTGAATTAGTGCCCTCATGTTCGTCCCTATTTTTTCATTGATGATGTTCATAATTTTAGTATTCACATTTAGATCTTTAATCCATGTTGAGTTCATTTTTGTGTAGGGTGTGAGCCAAAGGTTTTGTCTTAGTCTTTTACACATCGCTTTCCCGTTCTGCCAGCACCATTTGTTAAAGAGACTGTCTCTTCCCCATGCATTGTGCCTAGGTACTTTGTGGAAAATCATTTGGCTGTAAGTGGTTGGGTTAATATCTGGATTCTTGATTCTATTCCATTGATTAATGTCTTTCTTTCATTGCCACTACTAATTTTTTGTCTTTATGCATTTGCTTTGGTTACGAATCGGGCTGTGAACCTTAAGGTCAGCGGTTCGAAACTACCAGTCGCTCCGCGGGAGAAAGATGAGGCTTTCTACTCCCGTAAAGATTTACACCCTCGGAAACCCTGTACAGGGTCGCTATGGGTCGGACCCGACTCGATGGCACTTAACAACAACAACAACAACATGCATTTGCTTATTCTAGATATTTCGTAGCAGTGAAATCCTAAAATGTTGGTCCTTTTTTGTCTGACTTGTTTCACCCAGAATGTTTTCAAGGTTCATCTGTGTCATAACATATTCCATAACTTCATTTATCTTTTTCTTGTTGAAGCGTTAACATTTTCTATAAATTAATGGGACCAGTCCATATCTGATATGTTGTTGCAAAAAATTTGTTCCCAGTCTGTGGGTTCTCTTTTTGTTCTTTTGATGCACATAAGTGTTTAATTTTTAAGAGTTCCTAGCCCCCAAAAAAGGAGCTCTGGTAGCGTAGTGGTTACAAATCGGGCTGCGAATCTCATGGTCAGCTGTTCAGAACTACCAGCTGTTCCACAGGAGAAAGATGAGGCTTTCTGCTCCCGTAAACATTTACCGCCTCGGAAACCCTGTACAGGGTTGCTTTGAGTCGGAACCGACACCACGCACATAACAACAGCTCCCATAAGCATTTTATTTCTCAAAATATTCATAAATTGGAAATCAGTGATTTAAACCTTCATGCAACAGACCAGAGCAAACTACAATGGTGATTCATTTATTCAGCAAACAGACTTCAAGTTCATAGTATTTTGAGGCACCTGTGTCAAAGAAGCCCTGGTGGCACCTACCCACAAGTTCTGCCATTCAAATCCACAAGCCACTCCTTGAAAGAAAGCCTGTCTACTCCCGTAAAGATTTAGTCTCAGAAACCTTATAGGATCCGTAAGAGTTGGAATTGACCTGATGTTGATAGATTTTTTTAAAGGATGTCAAATGTATTGTGCTGTGAGAGAACAGAAGATAAACATGTCATGCAGAAATAATAGAGGCGGGAGGGAAGGGAGAGTAATTCATTGACTAGAGGGTAGATACATGTTAGCTTTGGTGTCGGGATGGCAATATATAAAAACACAGGGAGGGAGGCATAAGAATGATGAAGATGGGTGACAACATGGCTTAAGTATTATAGAGGTGTTGTTGTTGTTAAGTGCCATCGAGTTGGTTCTGACCCATAGCGACCCTGCATAGGGTTTCCAAGGAGCGACTGGTGAGCTTGAACCACCAAGCTTATAGTTCAAATGACTTTGCAGTCTGGCGCATTAACTTACAGCGCCACACCAGGACTCTAGAGGTGTAGATAGTGGATGTATACACAACTTTGGAACAACAGTGTTCTGTGTGTTGATATATTGATAAAGACATGCTGAATGGGTAAGGCAGGAAGAGTAGGATATAGATGTGTGTGTGTGTTGTTAGGTGCTGTCCAGTTGGTACTGGCTCATAGCAAATTTATGCACAATAGAGCAAAATACTTGCCCGGTTCTGCGCCAGTCTTACAATGGTTGCCATGCTTGAGCCCATTGTTGCTGCCACTGTGCCAGTCTACCTGATTGTGGGTCTTCTTTTTCACTGACCCTCCATTATGCAAAGCATGATGTCTTTCTTCAGGGACTTTTCCCTCCTGGTAATATGTCCAAATTTTGAGAGACGAAGTCTGGCCATCTTGGAGCATTCTGGCTGTACTTCTTCCAACACAGAGTTCTTTTTGCAGTGTGTGGTACTTTTACTATTCTCCTCCAGCACCATAATTCAAACGCATCAGTTCTTGTAAAGTCTCTCTTATTCATTGTCCAACTTTCACAGGCATTCGAGGCTATTGAAAATACCATTTTTTGAGTCAGGCTCACCTTAGTCTTCAAATTGACATCTTTGTTCTTGAACTTTAAAGAGGTCTTGTGCAGTGGATTTGCCTAATGCAGTAAACACGTTGTTTGATTTCTTGGCTGCTGTTTCCACGAGTGTTGAGTATTGTTCCAAGCAAAATGGATCTTTTCAATCTTTTCTCCATTTATTGTTGTTTATTGGTCCAGTGGCGAGGATTTTTGTTTTCTTTACATTGAGATGCAACCCATACCAAAGGCTATGGTCTTTGGTCTTCATAAGTAATTATTTTAAGTCCTCTTCACTTTCAGCAAGCAAGATTGTATCATCTGCATATTGCAGATTGTTAGTGAGTCTTCCTCCAATCCTGATGCCATGTTCTTCATATAATCCAGTTTTTCAGATTATTTGCTCAGCATACAGGTTGAATAAATATGGTGAAAGAATACCACCCTGTCACACACCTTTCCTAATTTTAAACCATCCAGTGTTCCTTTGTTCTGGTCGAACAAATGCCTCTTGATCTATGTACAAGTTTCTCATGAGCACAATTAAGTGCTCTGGAATACTTAATCTCCACAACGTTGGCCATAGTTTGTCATGATCCACTTTGCATAGTCAATAAAGCACAGGTAAACATCTTTCTGATGAAAACTCAATAGATATTATCAAACATTTTAAGTCAATGAGTTGATGGGCCTGGTGGCTCAGGACCATAGTCTGAGGGGACACCACAGCCAGTTGGCATAATATAGCCTACATAGACAATGTTCTACATTCTGCTTGGTTGAGTAAGGGTCTGGGATCTTGAAAGCTCATGAACAGCTGTCTAAGGTACAGTTATTGGTCTCTCCATGTGTAGAAAAAAGAGTGATAAGAATTGAAGAGGCTTAGAATCAGTCAGTCCCGTGGACTAGTGGAACCATGTGAACATCAATCTCCATGACTCTGTGACCAGAAAAACTGGACAGTGTTGAGCTATCCCACCAACTATCCTGAAAGGGATCACATTAGAGACAGAAACTGAAATTAAACCCAAAATTACTTAATTGGGGAAAAAAACCCCAACAAGAACAACCCAGGTTTATTGGTCAGAAAGAGACAGGAGGGAACCGAGACTATGGAACTTGACCACACTTCAGGTCTGGAAAAGAACTCACCCTCATGGCTCAGCTATCCACCAAAAAGTAGATAGGTTCATAGAGGCATGCAACAACACTAGCAAGGTGTACTAACCAAGGAATGGTCTAAGGACAAAGTTAAGAAGAGATAGGGAGGTGGGTGAAATGAAATAAGAAACAGAGAGAGGAAGCTGAATAACTGATGTTGTATGGAGGGGATTGTAAATACAGAGATGAAACAACGTGTATAATTTGTTGAATGTAACGTTGATGACCTTGCTTGTAAACCTTTACGTAATTCACATTAAAAAGTTTTTTTAAAACCCCAAAACATCCCACATACAACAGAATGAAATACTACCTGGTCCTGCACCATCTTCACAATAAATGCTTTGAGAAAAAGAGAAAGAAAACACTGGATTTAGTGGGCAGAAATAGACTAGAAGAACCTGAGACTATGGTCCTTGATCAACCACTCTTCAGGGTCTAGTAAGGAACTCACCACTGTGACCCAATTTTTAGCCAAGTAGTAGATGGGTTTATTGGGAGTGGGGGTGGGGCGACAACATTGGCAAGGTATGCTCACCATGAAATGGTCAATCATTCAGGTTCCAAAGGGCAACATTTTCCTAAGGACAAAGTTGAGAAGGAATAGGATGGTGGGTGGATCAGATTGGAACCACAGGGAGGAAGCAGGATAACTGTTGTCACATGGAGGGGATTGTAATCATTGAGATAAAACAAAGTGTATGATTTGTTGAATATAAAACTGATAATATTGTCCATAAACCCTTCAGTCAGTTCACAATAAAAAATGGAATTAAAAAAATAAAAAGTAGCAATTTTATTCAAATTCATCATAAAGTTGAAAATGTAAATATTGTTAGTGTTTCTGCTTGGAATTCTGTCAGTCAGGTCTTAGGAAGAACTGGGACCATGCAATGGTTTAGAGTCCCCACATGGTATAAAATGTGATTTACTTCTGAAAGTTGTTGTTGTTAAGTGCCGTTGAGTCGGTTCCAACCCAAAGCGACCGTGCATAAGGTTTCCTAGGAACGACTGGTGAGCTTGAACCACCTACCTTGCTGTTCAGACGGCTTTGCAGTCTGGTGCATTAACCCACAGCGCCACACCAAGATTCCACTTCTGAAAGGTCACTGCTAAATTCAGAATTGATTTGATGGAAAATTTTAAGAATAGCATGTTACAGTCATTAATGTATTATTGGATGAATGTTACAGGCTCTGTTAGGTTATTGTTTTTGTTAGCGGCTGTTGAGTACAATGGGATCAGGCCATTAAGGGCCACAATAATGACTGTTTTCAGAAATAGTTCTCCAGATTTTTCTTCCTAGTCTGTCTTACTATGATTGCTTAAATACCTTAGTTAAGTTTCTTGAAAGAAAAGAAATAGTCATGTCATACTGCAACTAAGAGTAATATCTTAATATAAGCAATTAAGGTGTGTTTGTGTTTTTAGATTTTTAAGCCTGAGATCTGTTGGAAGTAAATCTCCAGGCCTTTCTTCCACAGTGCCTCTGACTGGGCTTGAATTGCCAACTTTTTGGTTAATAGCTAAGTGCTCAACTCTTCATGTTCTCGTGGACTCTTAATATCACAACAGAGGTGGTTTTGGAGGCTGAGATAATGACTCCTACTAGAAGAGAGAGAGAGAGTGTGTGTGTGAGTTGATAAAAAACCTGTTCCTAGGTTTATGATAGTGGGCACCCATCCAGTTATTTAGGAATTCTTTTGAGCTTTAGTATCTGCTGTGACATGCCAGCTGCAACAGCCTCCCTCACTTTGAGTCCTGCCTATGGGTACTGCCCAGGCTGCCTTCACAGATGTGAACAAGCAATACACTGAGTGTTCAAAATGTAATATTTTACCAATTGCATCTTCCTGACAAGACATTAGAAGGCAGGTTTTAATGTCCTCTCTCTCTCTCTCTCTCTCTCTCTCTCTTTAGCTCTGCTTATGACAATGTCAACAAAGTTCGAGTTGCTATCAAGAAAATCAGCCCTTTTGAGCATCAGACCTACTGCCAGAGAACCCTGAGGGAGATAAAAATCTTACTGCGCTTCAGGCATGAGAACATCATTGGCATCAATGATATTATCCGTGCACCAACCATCGAGCAGATGAAGGATGTGTATCCTTTGCAGGCAGCTGACTCCACAGCTAGGTCACCTTTTTTTGAAGAAATAGCACTTGGAATTATTTGAATTTATCAGAATAATGTCATATGTAAGGGGAAATTTTAATTCACTTACCAATACTCTATAATGCTTTCATCATTTGCAGTATTTCTCTGGTTCATATTATTGGTTGTCTATAACTTTTATTATCATTGAGCAAATCCATTATTTCCTCTGTATAATTAAAGTCTGGGTTGATGCCATTTTCAGTCGTTCTCCCCCCCCCCACACACACACACTTAAATTATGGTTTGTTTTACCATCAAGAAAAGGAAAAGGTAGTAGACTACAAAAGAGCATCCTCTGATTCTACCTGGTCAAATCCATATTGTTCTGATCTTAGATAATGTTGTTAGGTCTCAACTTCCTCATCTTTTTTTTTTTTTTAAACGTTTTCATTGTGAATTATGTGGTAGTATCCTGGTGTGGTGCTGTGGGTTAATGTGCCAGACTGCAAAGCCGTTTGAATTGCAGTGTTGGTGGTTCAAGCTCACCAGCTGCTCCTCACAAACCCTATACAGGGTTGCTATTGGATCGGAACTGACTCATTGGCACTTAACAACCACAACAAATACATGGGCGAACATTAGCTTTACATTCATCCTGTCTTATTTCATTCCATTGCAATGATTACAACCCCCTGCATTCATCATCAAACAACCAAAGGGTACATTCCGCAAGCCTGACCCCCGGCCATCAGCACACACAGCCCCTCTCCCTCCCCGAGTCCAGAGTCCTCAGCTGCTCCATCTCTCCACGTCATAGTCTCTGCTTCCATCTCTGGTGTCACTGCTTATCTGGAAGGGTCCCGCATTCCGCTTTTCTCCCTTGATGATCCCAGGGACCTCTGCTCCTGGATTGCCATATCAACCACTCCTCTCCTTTTGTTATAAAATGTCTACCTTTACTTTTCCAGCACTCTCAGTCAGTCCTGATAGCAATCATTCACAGCTGAACCACAAGAGTCTTATTCCCATCTTCTTTCATCAGCCTGGTCCAGACCAGTTGGAAACCACTCAGTAGAAATTCTACCCTTCTCTGCACCCTCTGGACTACTGGGTTCCCTATTGAAAGCTTGTAAATTGCCCACCCTTGTCTACCCTGTGTGCCAAGGGAGTGGAAATGATCCTCACTCTAAAGATTGGGTCTCGGTTTTGAGCTACTCCATCCATAAGTATAGGTGAAGTTCATCAAATTGTAGCAGATTACTCTTTCTTCTCTTCTTTCTTCTAGTCAAGTTCTGATCATCCAGCCATTGAAGCCAGGACAAATGGGTACTATCTGCAAGTATGGGTGTTCTTGTGCATCTCCCCTCACTTCGTATCAGCTGGATGGTTAATTCTCTGCTCTAGTCCTCTGTGGCCATGTCCCTGACCCTAGGTCCAGGAGTCCCCAGGTCTCTACAGACCTGCTGGCCAACCAGGTCTTAATCCAGGTTAACAGGAGTCTGTTGAACGTGGTCCGACTTAGCTCACAGCTTCATTGCAGTTTTCCCCCCACTTCCTCTTATCAGTGACCAACGTGGTCAGCAGCAAGACCACATGCCTGCTTGTGTATTCCCCTTGTTTTAGTCTTCTTGTTGTTATGTGCCGTGGAGTTGATTCCAACTCATAGCGACCCTGTACAGGTTTTCTGAGGCTATAACTCTGTATGGGAGCAGAAAGCCTCACCTTTCTCCCGCTGAACAGCTGGTAGTTTCAAACTGCTGACCGTGAGATTCGCAGCCCGATTCGTAACCACTATGCTACCAGATCTCCTTTGAGTTTTAGTCTTGAAAGGGTCAATTTATTCATCTTTAAAATGAAGAAACTGGATCTTCGTATCTTTAAGGCAAATCATGATCTAAAAATGCATGATTAACTATGAACAGCTTTTAGTAATGTGACTAAGAAAGTTCAGGAAATGCTGTCAATTGAAAAGGCATCTTGCCTACTGAAGAGAACATACTGCAGAACAGAGATGGTTGTCTGTTCAGGCTAGTAAAGCATATCTCAGTTTGTATTCTGCCCCTCCAGGGAGCTGCAATTTACTTTCTTTGGGCAACTTATTCCATTTTTAAGTAGCTCTGTCACTAAGTTGTGGGTATTTTAAATGAAATGCCTTCTGCTACTACCACCTGTTGGTCCTGCTTTTACCTTGTACCATAAAATTAAGTCTCTTTCAGATGACTGTTTGAATCCCATGAATCTCATCTTCCATGAGTCTGTAGAAGACATTAAATAATATGAAAGGTTTCAGAAAGCCCATGGAAAAATGAAATGAAAAGATAATGAAGTTATTCACAAACTTTTTGAAGCCCCCTCATATTTACGTAGACATGAATGAAAGAGCAAATACTGCTAATGAAATAACATTATGGTAAAGTTAACTCCTAAAAGCCTTTATAATTTAATTTCTGTTAGGAAGAAGATGGCTGTTTGCTAAAAGTCTAGCTGTTTAGAAACATGGAAATGCAGGGAAGCCAAAGGAGCAAAACTAAAACCAGTACCAGACTTCCTTATTGTCTTAATAAATTGAGACCCTAAATAAAACAAGCAGGTAGATGGAGGTTTGGATTTAGTATCAGTGTATTCTAGACTAGTGTTTCCAAAACTTTTATGGTTGATTCTTGAGGAGATAGGGCAAGGGAAGGGTGAGAAGGAAGGAAAATAACTGTGCAGTTGTTAAGTTGTTGCTAAACCAAGGACTTGTTGTTGAATGCTGTTGTGTTGGTTGTTGGATGTTATCAAGTTAAATCTAACTCATGGCAACCCCATGTACTGGAATTGAACTTCTCCATAGGGATTTCTTGGCTGTAATAATAATGGAGACAGATCTACAGGCCTTTGTTCCATGGGACCACGGATGACTTCAAACTGCTAGCCTTTAGGATCACACTTGGATAGGCAAACCATATGTGCATCTAGGGACCAAGGAGAGGAGAAAGTAGAGAATATGATGCTTATTGACCACGGCCATTTTTCAACCCTTTCCAACAGTATTGGAGGAGGCTTGGTAGTGATGGACAACTTAGAGACTAAGAAAGTGAGATTGGCCAGTGTTTCCATAACAGCCTGTTTTAGTTCTCAGTCAGATCAGAAAGGTATAGTGCTGTTGTTCCACAGGATCTGAAAAGGAGTGAAGGAATACCCAGTTTTCAGTTACTCATTTCCTTCTCAGGCCTCATGCTGCCATAATGGACTGATTGGGAAGGGGTTAGAAGAGGGTGTGTTTTGTTTTCAGTGCTTTGCTAAGTGTGACCATCTACTTGTTGTGTTACCTTAACTTGTATCAACAGATACATAGTACAGGACCTCATGGAAACAGATCTTTACAAGCTCTTGAAGACCCAACACCTCAGCAACGACCACATCTGCTATTTTCTCTACCAGATTCTCAGAGGGTTAAAGTATATACACTCAGCCAATGTTCTACACCGTGACCTCAAACCTTCCAACCTGCTGCTCAACACCACCTGTGATCTCAAGGTCAGATAGATTGTTTATTTTTATGGTTATAATTACTGGAGAACGTGTTTACTGAGACATGTATCTATATTCATCCAGGACAAATATCAGTTAAAATTGCACTGATTATACATGAACAGACATTAATGGCCAAAAATATATAAGTAAAAATGCTTAGTCCTCTTCATTTCTTCTATTCCATTGCTCCCTCCTCTCCAGATGTAACCACTATAATAAATGAAAGTCTGTTTTCACAACTTTTTCCTACACATTTGCATGTGTTTTGTTCTGTATGTACATAGAATCATGTACAATATTATTTGTAAGTTTTAAAATATGTTTCATTGCTGATCTTCATTTTTTACATTTTATTAAGAACCCCTCAAAATACAGAAGAAAATTTGACGTTACTGATGTTTACATAATATTATTAAGTGCTGTTGTCAGTTCCGATTTTAATAAGGCATTCCAAATAAACATGAAAAGCCTAGATCCCTTGCAGTCCTCGGGGTTTTCTTAGAAATATCAAACATCTGTATATTTCTGTTATAATAGGTAGAGTGTCTTAGGCAAGGTTTTTTGGAGAAGCAAAACCAGCGAAACATAAATGTATATATAGAGACAAGAGAAGTTTATTATTGTGGAAGTGGCTCACAATTGCAGAGTCCTAGTTCCCCAGTGGAAGAGAGAGAAAGAGTCCTTTGGGAGCAGACCACACCCCAAAGGAAACAGTCATTTAATTGATTGGCTGTTCATAGCCACTCATCATAGTGTGAAGTTACTAGGTTTTATCACCATGGAAATAAGCACATCCCAACTGTTAAACCTCTGGAAATCCTGGTATAGTTGAGTTGACACTGAACCCTAACCATTACAGTCCACCCTTGTCAACTTAAAACCTATAAACTATAAATTATATATGCATGATCTCTAAATAAAGAAAATTGTAAAGCACACTTGCGCCTAATGTGATATAGCTAAAACATGTACAACCAAAAATGCACTAGCCCCATTTACAATTTAATATGGTACAAATGAGCAAAGCAAAAATATTTGACACACACACATACAAAACTAAAAATATATATTCATTTAAATATTCAGAGGTCACATTCTGCAAGCCAGCCTCTTGCCCATAGGCGCAAACCCTTATGCAGTCCATGACTTTGTGCCCTTCCTTAATGATGATTCTGGGATTATCTGTTCCTGAAACAAAAGTTAACTACTTTTTAGTTACATATCTTCTACAATTGCAGTTTTGACCATCACAATTAATCCTACTAACAGTTACTCACAGTTGAAATCATAAAATCCTTACCAATATCATCCTTCACTCCCTTTCACTAGATCCATCTGGAAAAGAGGAAAACTAGTCAAAGGGGATTCTCCTTTTCCCCGCTCATTCTAAAACTAAGCAGACCCATGAAAGCTTGTTAGCCAGACACTTCATACCTTTATTGTTGTTGTTGTTTTGTGCAGTGGAGTTGGTTCCGACTCATAGCGACCCTATACAGGGTTTCCAAGGCTGTAAATCTTTACAGGAGCAGAAAGCCTCATCTTTCTCCTGCGGAACAGCTGGTAATTTCGAAATGCTGACCTTGAGGTTCTCAACCCAATTCGTAACCACTACATTACCAGAGCTCCTTCATACCTTTATAATCCCTGCCATTTTGTTTCTGTAGAATCTCACTCTCTCGATACCACGTGTCTTAGGCTGTGTGTTGTAGAGAAGCAAAACCAGTGAAACATGCATGTATTTGTATACAGAGAAGTTTATTATAAAGGAAATGGCACACAATTGCAGAGTCCCAGGTCACCAGGGGAAGAGAGAAAGAGAGTCCCTCCCACTTGTCTGTTATATTGGGAGCAGACCACATCTCCAAGGAAGCATCCCTTTAGTTGATTGGCTGCTCATAGCCTGTATTAGGTTTCTGCACCATGGGAATAAGCACATCCCAACTGCTAAGCCTCTGAAAATCCTGGCCTAGTCTAGTTGGCACAGAGCCCTAACCATTATAGAGAGCTATACAAGGAGGGAGATGTAGGGATACCTTAGATGTTCATGAGGGGTGTGGATTCCATCTATAAAATACACATGAGAACAAACAAGATGGCAGATCGGGTGAAAGTGCAGTGAGGAGCTCCGCCGGCAGCAACACAGAATACTGGACCAAGCAGGCTCAGGGGATGGTCCCAGACCTCTGAACCACATATAAAGGAATATTTAGAAGGTTGGAAGGCTTACGGCTGGGGGAGTTTGTGGCAGAAGCAAAAATCCACTGCTTTCTGGTTTGGGACGCTCAGCTGCTCCAGGAGCAACCATCTTGTGTGGGGCCAAGCGATGAAGGAGGCCATGGACGCCCGACAGAGCTGCGGATATAGAGGTGTGGACATTCTTTTCTTTTGATATCTGTTCGTTGGTCCCTTGCTGTCTGCGTACCTCCATTTTGGTGATGAGCTAGTGGACACCCCAGCCCCACCCTCGGAGGGTTCTATTACGCATATGCACAGATCTCCTCGAAATTTAAAGAGATAGTTTCCACTTAAACCAGACAACCACAGCCGGCCCTGAACTATTTATAACTAGAAAAAAGGCTTCAACGGGGATTATGGATCAGGACAAGCATACCAAAAAAGGAAGTAGGCTGAAAATTGAATCCTAAGTTGTATCACAAAGGCCAACAGTGGCATCTTGAAATTTCTCAAGAAGAGTGAAAAGGGAAACCCATTTCCTAATCACATCTACCTGGAGGCATATAGAAAGCATAAAAAAATA
>NW_006409063.1:360261-364057 GCF_000296735.1 Chrysochloris asiatica
CCAGGTGGTGGGAAGGTCAGGTGTAGGTTACTGGATAAAATAGACTGTCTTAAATGGAGGGAAGAACTAAGGGACTATAAGGTAACCACAGTGGAGTTGGGGTGGGTGGTTTAGTTTGGGTTTGGGGAGGGCAATACAAGAAGTGGGGGTAAGAGGTGGAAGAACAAGATAGATAGGGGAACACTGAGACAGGTTTGCATGGCCTAGTGGGACAGAGGTAAATAGTGATACATACTCAACCTTGAAACAACAGGGCTCTGGGATACAGGGATCTAGGTATAGCTTGAAAAGGGTAAATATACTAAAAAATCCTTGACTGCCTTATGAGTATTAGTTTCCCTTGCTTACTATTGTAAAATAGACACGTGAGTGGGATAGACAGGAATGTTGGGAAACATGATCAGAGAAAACTTGTAAGCCCGTCTTTAGCCTATAACTGATTGGAGTACCTAAAAAGGGGTTCTACAACCTGCCCGGTGAAATAGGCCTCCTGCAAAGCCTTCACAGCATATAGTACCTTAGGTGGAATCCTGTGTCCCATCCAGAACCTCATGAGGTGGGACATTCCCACTAGGAAGGGCAAGCAGACAGAAGATAACATCTTCATGATGAACCTGACCTATACTCAGAGCGGTAGTTACTCTAACTACCAACAGAGAGGGAAAGAGTCTTCAAGTATCAATGCTATCCACTCTGTACACAGGGTAGATAGGGACGGGCAACTTAGACATTGTCTACCTAAAATGAGGGAGCAATAAAGGCACAAAGTGACTAGCTTACAAGGTTTCAAGAGGGAGTTTAGTTTAAGAGTATGGGGTAACGAAAGAGTCCCCACTGAATAGTTGTCATCTTGTCTAGGTGGGTCTGGTGAAAAGAGATGGGGATAACATTCGTAAGATTTAGTAGTGAATAATTGTTATCATGACTAATCGCAACTGTCACAATTGTAAAGGTAGATGTTTTGTAACAAAAAAAAGGAGAGTGGTT
Source organism: Chrysochloris asiatica (assembly GCF_000296735.1). Classification (NCBI taxonomy): domain Eukaryota; kingdom Metazoa; phylum Chordata; class Mammalia; order Afrosoricida; family Chrysochloridae; genus Chrysochloris; species Chrysochloris asiatica. The sequence goes on from NW_006409063.1 coordinate 361,249, forward strand.
AATCTTACAGTCCATAAACAGAGGAACCTAGGACCATCAAGAGAGAAACACACAAGCAGAATGCGGGACCTTATCCAGAGAAGAAGCAGTGCCAGAGATGGGGGCATGGAGAGGGGGAGCATCTGAGGACTCTAGATTCAGGGACTAAGAGCTGGTGGCCAGGAGGCAGACTTGCAGAATGTACCCTTTGGAGATGTAAATTATTATATATGCCTGAGTGGGTTTTTTTGTTTGTGTGTTTTTTTAAAAGCTGAAGTGGGTATAGAGAAATACTGTTAACTGATGGTACATGGAGGGGAGTATAATAATTGTAATGAAACAGGTATATGATATGTTGAATGCAAAACTGATGATATGCCCTGTAAACTTACACTCAATCCACAATAAAAACCTTAAAAAAAAAAAAAAGCAAATGACTGTAAGAAGACCTAATAGAAAGACAGTCCATGTTCATGGATTTGGAAGGCTCAATACTACTAAGATGGCAGTACTCTCCAAATTTATATAATATCCAATGCAATTCTTTCAAATCATCATCTGACTTTTTGCAGAAATTGGCATTCTGATCCTAAAATTCATATTGAAATTCAGGGGACCCAGAATAGGCCAAAAAGTCTTGAAAAAGAACAGAGATTAACAGCCATTTCCCCAAAGGAATGTGTCTTGTTTATTACTGACATTTGGGATGTTTCATTCATTGAAATATTTCTTACTTATTTTTTATGTGTTTCAAAAGCCTGTAAGAAATAATAGGATTGGATAAAACATTTTGAAAGCAAGAAAAACTGAAATTATTTCTTCTTTTGTGAGTCATCTTCTGGTGTGGAGAAATTGGCATTGGAAAAATTGATAATTTGATTCTCACTGGTGTGATTAACCCAACAATGTCAAATCCTACTGTTTTTTACCATTGACATTGAAATTGTGCGATAAGTTTTAAATGTCTATAATACAACTAATATGCTTTTCTCTTGAACTGTTAAAATTTTTTGAAGTAGAGTGTTTTTGTGTTTAATTTGTATTTGTAAAAAACCAAAAACCCCCCCAATCTGAATAACAACAGCAACAAAACAGCAAAACTGTTGTGCCTTCTATTTATCTTTGGTTCCACTCTTGGCAATTACGTAAAGAAAAATAATAAAAGCAAAAACAACCCTAAAAAAAAAACAGAACAAAGATACTGGAGAACTCACATAGCTGGATTTCAACACTTTCTAGATCTCAATAGTAACCAAGAAAGTATGGTGATATCATAGAAAGCAGTGGAATGGAATTGAGAGCCCAGAAATAAGTGTTACATAGTTATGGTTACCTTTCAGTAGGGTGCCAAACCAATTTAAAGGGGGAAAAGAATAGTGTTTCAATATATGGTCTGGGACAATTGGTATCCATTCGCAAAAGAATGATGTGTCGAACTTCCTCACACCACACACAGAAATTAACTCAAAATGGACTGTAATGCTGAATAAAAGCTAAAATTATAATACACTTAAAACCAAACCCACTGCCATTGAATCAGTTCCAACTCATAGCAACCCTATATAGGTTTCCAAGAAACCAAATTTTTACTGGAGCAGATAGGCTTATCTTTCTCTTGTAGAGAGGCTGCTGGGTTTTAACTGTTGATTTTGCAGTTAGCAGTACAGTGATTAATTCTACCTATGTGTCACCAAAAGCACAAGCAACACAAAAAAACTCATGGATACATTCAAGATGAAAAAGTTGTGCGACAGATTAAACCATCAAGAAAGTGAAAAGACAATGCACAAAATGGGAGAAAATATTTAAATTTGTGTGTGTTAAGGAACTCAGATCTACACTATACAAAGAACTCTGATAGTTCAGTAATAAAAAGATAAGTAGCCCAGTAAAACTTGGGCAAAAGATCTGAATAGATCTGAAATGGGACATTCCGACTTTAAAGGACATGCAGACCAACCCACCCATAGCGGCTTGAGGAACAGAAAATACTTCCTGAAAGAAAGACCATGGTGGGGGTCGTAAGGTAAAAAGGTTTGAAGTGACTGGCTTACAAGTTTTCAGTAAGGAGTTTAGTTTCAGTGTGTGGCGGGGAAAGTAGGATCTCCACTGAATATTTTTCATCTTGTCTAGATGGGTCTGCTGAGAGGAGATGGGCATAGAATTCTTTTAATTCAACAGTGAGTAATTGTTAGAATGAATCATTGTGATTGTCACAATTGTAAAAGGAGAAGTTTTGTAACATAAATAGGGGAGTAGTTAATCTAACATTCTAGGAACAGGGGACCCTAGGACCATCAAGGGAGAAGAGCAAGAGCGGAACCTGGAACCCTAGCCAGAGAAGCAGTAATACCAGATATGGAGGCAGAGATGATGACATGAAGAGATAGAGCAGCTGAGGACTCTAGACTTATGGAAAGAGAAAGGCTGTGTGCAGGCGGCCAGGAGGCAGGCTTGCAGAACGAGCCCTTTGATTGTTTAAATGATTTTATATTTCTGAGTGTTTTTGTGTACATCAAAAAAAAGCAGCACTAGGATGACTGTAATGAAAATGTCATAAGAATATATAGGAACAAATTCAGAGGATCTGGGAGGTCAGTCTATGATCAAAACAGTTACAATTTGAAAGAAAGTAAATACGTAGCAACGGAGATCCAGGGGTAAGACTGTCAGATTACAGGATTAAATAGACTGTTTTAAATGGAGGGAAAAGTTAATAGAATATAAGGTAACTTCAAAGGCATTTAATGCTTCACAACTTACCAAGAAAATGAAAATCCAAGAAGTACATGGAAACGTTAAAACAATGAAGAAACTGACAAGAAAGAAT
>NW_006409063.1:364221-386300 GCF_000296735.1 Chrysochloris asiatica
AATACCACTATTATTAAAATTTACACACAATCACTAAAGCCAGTGAGGATGAAACAGAAGAATTCTACCAACTTCTTCAATCTGAAGTTGATCAAACATGCAATCAAGATCATTACTGGTGATTGGAATGCAAAGGTAGGGAACAAAGAGGAAAGGTCAGTAGTTGGAAAATATGGCCTTATTGATAGAAATGATGCTAGAGATCGCATCATAGAATTCTGCAAAATCAATGATTTCTTCATTTCAAATACCTTCTGTAGACAGCATAAGAGATGATTATACACGTGGACCTCACCAGATGGAATACACAGAAATCAAATTGACTACATCTGTGGAAAGAAATGATGGAGAAACTCCATATCATCAGCCCAAACAAGGTCAGGGAATCAATTGCTTATATGCAATTTCAAACTGAAGCTGAAGAAAAAACAAATCCGTGAGAGCCAAGATTATTGACCTTGAATATATCCCACCTGAATGTAGAGATCATCTGAAGAACATATTTGATGCATTAAACACTATAAAGACCCAAAACCAGAGGAGTTGTGGGATGACATCAAGAACATCAGACATGAAGAAAACAAAAAGTCATTAACACAAGAAGGAAAAGATGAAAATGGATGTCAGAAGAGACACGGAAACTTGCTCTTCAGCATAGAGATGCTAAAGAAAATGGAAAAAATGAGGAGGGTACAAGAACTGAACAGAAATTTTCACAGGTCAGCTCTAGAAGACACAGTTAAATATTACAATGAAATGTGCAAAGATCAGGAGTCAGAAAACCAAAAGGAAAGAACCCGCTCATCATTTCCCATGCTAGGGGAACTGAATAAAAAATTCAAGCCTCGACTTTCAACATTGAAAGATTCTCTGGGAAAATTATTGACCGATATAGAAAGGATCCAAAGAAGATGGAAGGACAACACAAGAAGATATATGCACACCAGTGTTCATAGCAGCACTGTTTACAATAGCAAAAAAATGGAGACAGCCAAAGTGCCCATCAACTGAAGAATGGATAAGCAAACTGGTACATACACACAATGGAATACCATGCTACCCTAAAAAATAACAAGGAAGCTGCAAGCCACCGGTTAATGGATGAACCTTGAGGACATTATGTTGAGTGAAATTAGTCAGTCGCAAAAAGAGAAATACTGCATAGGACCACTACTGTAAAAGACTAAGAAAAAGAACCCATACTAAAGGGGGTGGGGGAACTCTTTGCTGATTCCTGGGATTGTTGGGGATGGGGTGAGGGGAGGGAGGGGCAGGGATTAGACACAGGATAGTTTGGGTGCTGGGGAAGGGGGCAATATACAAGAACGGAGAGGGGAACGGTTGTCACCAATAAGAGGAAGTGAGGGAAAAACAGCAATGAAGCTGCAAGCTAAGCCCTACAATGTTAAATAGACTCCTATAAACCTGGGTGGAGACCTGGTTGACCAGCAGTGTGGCAAGACCTGGGGACTCTTGGGCCCAGAGTCAGTGACATAGCCACAGAGGACTAGAGTGGAGAGTTAAGTGTCCAGCTGATAAGAGAAGGCATATTCACAAGAACACCCACACGTACAGATAATATCCACTTGACCTGGCTTCAATGACTGATCAGAGCTCAACCAGAAGAAAAAAGAAGAGGAAAAAAAGAGTAATCTGATACAATTTTATGAACTTTGACCTACACCCATGGATGCAGTAGCTCAAAAGAGGGAACAAATCCTTAAAACAAGGATCATTCCCACCCCCTCCATACCTAAAGTAGACAGGGATGGGCAACTTGATCATTGGCTACCTAAAATTGGGAGCCACAAAGGCAAGAAGTGACTGGCTTACAGGCTTTCAAGAGAGAAGCTAGATCCAGAGGGTGTGGAGGAACGTAGAATCTCCACTGAGTAGTATCCAGTCTGTCTAGGCGGGACTGATGAAATGAAATGCGGATGGGTCTTTTGTGATACAATTGTGAATAATTGTTATCAGGACTGCTTGTGAGGGTTGGAAATGTAAAGGTAGACATTTTGTAGCAAGGAGGGGAGTGATTAACTTTTCAGCCTAGGAGCTGAGGTCCCTGGGACCATCAACGGAGAAGAGCAGAGCGCGGGACCCTACCCAGAGAAGCAGTGATGCCTGAGATGGAGGCAGAGACGATGACATGGAGAGATGGAGCAGTTGGGGAATTTAGACACAGAGAGGTAGAGGGGCTGTGTGCTGACAACTGGGGGGCAACCTAGTAGTGTATACCCTGTGGTTGTTTGATGATGCATGGAGGGGATTGTAACCATAGCAATGAAACGATATACGATAGGGTGAATGTAAAACTAATGTTCTCCCATGTAAACTATCACATAATTCACAATAAAACATTAAAAATTAAAAAAGAAAACCAAGATGGAAGGGCAGAATCTATCTCCAAGTGCTAGAGCCAGAATGGCCCGTACTGTGGAACCACTGGCAAAGAAGATCTTTAAAGGTATTTTAGCAGCTTGAACTTGTGGGCATTTTTGGAACTTATTTTTTGCTTAATAAAATGAACATGAGACAAGATTTAAGACAATAAACAGGAGATTTTCCTTCATCTTGGAAGTTTATTATAAATCCATTGAACAAGCTGGAATATATGGAACCAGAGTGGAAGATCAAGAAAAATGGTTAAATAACAAAAATTAGGACCAGTCATCACATTCAGCTTCCCATTTAAGCTGCTTGCAACCTTAGGAAGAAGCAGAAGAAAGCTGCCTGAGACACCGTAGACTGCTGGCAGTCCTGCAGAACACCTGACTTAATAGAAACACCTGGCCTACAGCTCCTTTAGTACTCACAATGTCAAATCCATCCACTGTGTATGTTACTTTTTTTCTGTATCAGACCTTTCAAAATATATGAGTGGGCTTCAAAATATCAGTGCAGGAATGTAATGAAAAGATAATGGAATTTTTCTACAAACGTTCTAAGCTCCTTTAAGATTTACAGCTTTAGAAATTTTAAGTCAAGACTTTTTAAAATAATAAAAAATTCAAGGTTAAAATAAAAGGAATACTGTACCAAAAGGAAATGGTTGATGTTAACCATTTCATGAGGTAGCATATAATCAAGAGCCAGTGATACTGAAAGAAGTAGTACAAAGTGCATTGAAGGCACTGGCAAACAGCAAGACACTGGGAATTGATTAAATACAAATTGAAATCTTTCAAGAAAGTGAAGTGGCACTGGAGGCACTCATCTATGCCAAGAAACTTGTAAGTCAGCTATCTGGCCAACTGATTGGAAGAGATCCATATTTGTGTCCATCACACAGAGAGTTGACCCAACAGAATGTGGAAATCATCAGACAATATCTTTGATATCCCATGTGAGTAAAGTTTTACTAAAGGTAATACAGAAACGGATGCAAGCATACATTGACAGAACTTCCAGAGGTTCAAGCCAGATTCAGAATAGGCAGTGGAATGAGAGATACCATTGCTGATCTCCGATGGACCTTGGCTGAAAGCAAAGAATACCAGAAAGATGTTTATCTGTGCTTTATTGACTATTCAAAGGCTTTCGATTGTGTGGATCATGACAAGTTATAGACAACATTGTGAAGTATGAGTCTTACTAAACATTTATTTGTGCTCATGAGGAATCTGTACATGGATCAAGAGATAGTTGTTTGAACAGAACATGGAACACTGATTTAAAATGAAGAAAGGTGTGCAACAGGGTTGTACTCTTGCACTATACTTATTCAGCCTGTATGCTGAGCAAATAATCCGAAAAGCTGGGTTCTATGAAGAAAACCGTGGCATCAGGATTGGAGGAATACTCATTAACAACCTGTGATATGCAGTTGATACAACCTTGCTTGCTGAAAGTGAAGAGGACTTAAATAGTTACTGATGAAGATCAAAGAACACAGCCTTCAGTATGGATTGCATCTCAATGTAAAGAAAACAAAAATTCTCACCATTGGACCAATCAACAACATTCTTATCAACAGAGAAAAGATTGAATTTTCCAAGGACTTCACTGTTGGATTCACCATCAACACTCATGGAAGCAGCTGTCAAGAAATCAGACAACGTATTGCAATAGGCAAATCTGCTGCACAAGACCTTTTCAAAGTGTTGAAAAGCAAAGATGTCAGTTTGAGGGCTAAGGTGCGCCTGCCCCAAGCCATCGTATTTTCAATAACCTCATATGCAAGTGAAAGCTGGACCGTGAATAAGGAAGACCTTAAAAGAATTGATGCTTTTGAGTTCCGGTGTTGGAGGAGTATATTGAAAGTGCCATTGGCTGCCCATAGAACCAACGGATCTGTTTTGGAAAAAATGCAGCCAGAGTGCTCCTGGGAGGCCAGGATGGCTAAACTTCATCTCTCATACTGGAGACATACTGTCAGGAGTGAGCAGTCACTGGAGAAGGATATCATGTTTGGTAAGGTGGAGGGTCAGAGAAAAAGAGGAAGGCCCCCAGTGAGATGGATTGGCAAAATGGCAGCATCAGTGGGCTCAAGCGTGGCAACAATTGTGAGATTGGCCCAGGACTGGACAGTGTTTTATTCTGTTGTGCATAGGATAGCTATGAATCAGTACAAACTCGATGGCACTTAAGAGCAACAACAATCGATAATTACACTGACTGTTAATGGATTAAATTCACCAGTGAAGAGACGTAGAGTGCCAGAATGGATAAGAAAGCAAGATCCTTCAATAAGCTGTCTGCAAGAAACACACTTTATACTCAAAGACAAAAACAGACTAAAAGTCAATGGATAGAAAAAAAATATGCCAAGCTAATTGCAATAAAAAACAATTAAGCAGGAGTGGCAATACTAATCTCTGATAAAATAATATTAAAACAAAAACAAACATCATAGATAAATACGGACATTATCTCATGATTAAAGGGTTAATTGAACAAGATGACATAACCATAATATCTATGCCCCCAATGAAAGAGTTCCAACATACATAAAGCAAACACTAATAAATTTGAAGTAAGAAATACACAAGTCTATAATAATAGTGTGAGATTTTTATATACCACTTTCTAAAAAGGAGCTCTGGTTGCGTAGTGGTTACGAATTGGACTGTGAACCGCAAGGTTAGCAGTTCGAAACTACCAACTGTTCCGTGGGAGAAAGATGAGGCTTCCTGCTCCTGTAAAGATTTACAGCCTCGGAAACCCTGTACAGGGTCGGTATGAGTCGGAACCGACTCCATGGCACTCAACAACAACAAAGGATAGAACAACCAGAAATAAACTCAACGAAGATAATCAGCCAACTGGACCTCAGATGTGTACAGAGCATTCAACCCAACAAGAGCACAATGCACATTCTTTTCCAGTGCACCTGGAACATTCTCCAGAATAGACCATGTGTTAGGCCACAAAACAAGCCCCCATAAGTTTATAAACATCAATATACTACAAAGCATCTTCTCATACCACAGTGCCATAAAATTAGAAATCAACAATAGGAAGACCAAGGAAATAAAGTCATATACATGTAAACTGAGTAACACCCTGCTAAAAGCTACTGGGTAGTAAAAGAATAAAATGTAAATTCATAAACTTCTAGAAACAAATGAAAATACAATATACCAAAATCTTTGGGACATGGTAAAAGCCAGTGCTTGAGGACAGTTTTATTGCAATAAATGCATACATCCAAAAAGAAGAAAGAACTAAAATCAACACATTAACACAACATCAACTACTAGAAATAATCCCACAAAGTCAACCTAAACAGTCAGCAGAAGAAAGGAAATAGTAAAGATTAGAGCAGAAATAAATGAGATAGAAAACAGAAACTGTGTAAAGAATCAATAGGACAAGAAGCTGGTTCTTTGAAAGAATAAAATTGACAAACCATTGGCAAACCTAGTTTTAAAAAAAAAAAGGAGGGAAAAGACACAAATAACATGCATTAAGAAACCACATGGGTGATGTCACAACAGAACCAATAGAAATAAAAATGAGAGTAACAACATTATAGAGTTGTACTCCAACAGATTTGAAAATGGAGGAGATAGACACAGTTTTAGAACAGCACAACCTACCTACACTTACAGAGTGAAGTAGAAAACATGAGCAGACCTTTAACAAAGGAAAAAAATGAACTAGGTTATCAAAAAACTCCCAACCAATAAAATGCTCGGGTCCAGATGGCTTCACTGGTGAATTTTACCAGTCTTTCAGGAAGAACTGTCACCAGTTCTGCTCAAATTATTCCAGAATATAGAAGACAATGGAAAACTTCCTAATACATTTTATGAAACAAGCACAACCCTCATACCAAACCAGGGAAGGACATCACTAGGAAAGAACATTATAGACCAATATCCCTAATGGACACATAAGCAAAAATTTTCAACAGAATTCAGCAACACATCCAAAAAATAATACATCATGACCAAATGGGATTCATACCAGAGATGCAAGGATGGTTCAACATTAGAAGATTTCAATTGCTAATATAGTCTTGAGCAAGTAAGGCTGTTTGTGAGAAGCTTGAAAATCAGTAAATACTATGTTGTGCTTAACAAAGTTGTTGCTGTGCTTTCTTTTTTATTGTATTTTGAATAATTTTCAAAGAAATGCTAATTCACAAAGAGCTCCTTTCCTTTTATTCAGTTGTGCCAGGTTTTTTGTTTTGTTTTGGTTTGTTTTTTTGCCCTTTTTTCTAAGTGACAATAAAGTTTTCTTATGTCAGAAAGTTAGATTCTCATTTGACAATCTCAACTCAAAATTTTCAGTAATATTAGTTAACATTTAACACTGTTATCATATTTGTGTTCTGGTTGTTCTATTTCCAGTACTCCAGTTTCCCTGCCCCTTATCTTCTCATCTTTGTTTTTTTAAGAAATTGTTGTCCTGTTTATCTCATACTGATACTTTTTTTCAAGGGCACTTATGGGTAAAATCCTTTGTTTTGTGTGCCTCTCTGTTAATTTTACTAAAAGGTAGTCTCAAGATAGACTCGGTTCTAGCTTTAATAGTGTGTCTCAGGGTGATCGTCTCAGGGAATTCACATTCTCTACTGTTTCAGTTTGTCTGGGTTTTTTTTTTTAAAATAAGAATTTGTTTTCCTCCCATTCTCTTGTAGACCCAGTCAGAATGGTCAGTAACCAACTGGTCTCAGGGTAGTTGAGGGCTTCTCTGAGCTTTTGGTTGCTTTTGTATTGTTTTTGCTCCTAGAAAATTGAGATCCATAGTTGTGCTTTACATGGCTGTTCAGAAGCTTATTGTTATTGCAAAACTTTTATTTCAACCAGAATTATATGTCTGTAATTTGTTCTGGTGCAGCACTGTATGATAAACAGTGGTCTGCTAATTGTAAGGTTGGTGGTTCAAACCCACCAGCCACTCCTGGAAAACTCTATACAAGGTCGTTGTAAGTCGGAACCAACTTGATAACACTTAGCAACAATACTACCACCAAGTTTGATTAAAGGTCAGTATTCATTTCTTAGCTAAATACATAAATAAATTCTCAGCAAATCTCTAATATTCTAGGGTTTATTATTTATTCTGGATTTATTTATGACCATGTTGCTAATTAAGTTCTTTCCCAAGTTTCCAACAACTAGGATGATTTTTGATACTTTTGTCCTTTCTATGCTTGGGTAAAGCCAACAGTAGATGGCAGATCAAGATGTCATATGTTGATTTAAGACCCCAGATTCTACTCACCTCACTAGGATTCAGAACATGATTTTTGTGAACTATGTCATGACTATTGAGTTGTCCCATGAGACTGTGATTCTAAACCTTCAAACCCAGAAAACCAGTTTTGGAAGATGCTGATTTATATCTGAGGAGTGTGTGTATTTGTGTGTTCTGCACCCATGTATTTGTATTTACACATACCTATAGATATTTCTGGACTTCTGGTGTGGTGCTGTGGGTTAACATGCTGGATTGCAAAGTTGATTTGAACCGCAGGGTTGGCAGTTCAAGCTTATCAGCTGTTCCTTGGAAACCCTATACAGGGTTGCTATGGGTTGGGACTGACTCAATGGCGCATAACAATGACAACAACAAAGATATTTCTGTATTTACCTATGTACACATCTGTACTTACCCATATTCCAGTTTGCCTATACTTATCCATATATGTGCAACAATTATTTATTTTGGTACTCTGCTCCTACATCCATAACTGATGCCATTGTTTTCCATTGCCATCGAGTCGTTTCTGACTCGTTGTTAAGTGCCGTCAAGTCAGTTTGAACCCATAGTGACCCTACATAGAATTTCCTAGAGCGGTTGGTGAGCTTGAACCACTTACCTTGCAGTTCAGACCAATATTACAGTTTAGTGCATTAACCCACAGCAGTACTACTAGCGACCCTATATAGGGTTTCCAAGGAGTGACCAGTGAGTTTAAACTGCTGGTATAATGCTGAAGTCCACCAAATTGTACACTTTAGTAGGTGAATTTCAATAAAGCTATTTTAAAGTATCTGGATATAGAAAATCAACCCACTGACATCAGGTTGATTCCAACACATAGCAACCCTGTAGGATAGAATAGAACTGCTCCCTAGGATTTTCAAGACTTTAAATCTTCATGGAAGCAGATAGCCTCATCTTTTTCCTGTGGAGTAGCTGATTAATTTGAGCTGCCGACCTTGTAGCAGCCCAGTGTTTAGTCCACTGCACCACCAGGATTTCTCATGGAAGCAGTAAATTTCTTGGATTTCAGTTCAGCAGACATTCCTCTGAGAATCCCTGTGAGATGCAAGTGAGATGGGTATCTACTTCTGAAATCTGAAAGCTGATAGGTCAGAGATCTGATGGGACTATAGATGTTTGCAATAAAACATGCTGTAACTTAGATGCTGAAAAGAGTATTGTGTGGTTGCAAAGGAAGAGATGACTTCATTCTGTCTAGACTATGAGAAGCATCATCAGAAAGTGGTGACTGTTTGTCCTCTTAGAACAGGCACACTTTCAGTAGACACTTGGCGCTATTGGCCAGAGGATGATGTAGGTAGGAGGAGCAAAAGAAGTGAAAGTAAGACGTAAGAGATGATTATAAAAAAGCAGCATTGAGTGTGTGATAGGGAACTGTGGACAACAGGCTGGAGAGACTGATAGAAAGAGAATTATGGAGAACCTTCTAGAACTATCTAAAAGGCTATTCTGCAGTGGGTTGTATCATTGAGTGGTCACCTTATTGTTTGGAATATACTGGCCAACATTCTGTGAGGTGGATGTCTTCCTAAAGCAAATAGAAGTGAGTTGGACTCTATCACCTCACCTCTTTGGAGCTTTCTGATAACGTAAACTTTCCACAAGGGATCTGGCCTGTCAGAATAAGAGTCTTAGTCTTATCCCATGGATCTGTGCAACAATAAGCCAGGAATACAGCAGATTGGAGCTGGGTTTAGGGATGACTGTGCTGCTGCTTTGGCATTTTCTTGTGGCGAAGGGAAAAAGAATGATAAATATTTTCGCGTGTCTTAATGCTTTTGTTTTTCCTTTTGGTTTTTTATCATCTCTACCCTGTTATTGTAGATTGCAGTTGTTTGTTTTTAGTGTGGTTTTCTCTGTGAATATTTAAAGTATTTTATGTATCTGGGAAAAGTTAACTCATTTCTGCTTGAAAATGTTTCATCTTTTAAGAATAAAACAAACTACTTTCTCTAGAGTTATTTAAGCTATCAAAATTCTCATCCACACTGATATCTATCTGTTGTTAGCTATCTGTATAATCCAGGCGTTGTTTTTAAAATTCAGTTTTAACACATGGAGTCAGAAATAGAACAGGGTATTTTAAGTATTTAGATAGTTGCTGTGGAGTTGACTCAGACTCATGGCCTTGTGTACAACAGAATAAAACATTGCCTGGTCCTGTGTCATCCTCATAATCACTGGTATATTTAAATCCATTATTGACCAGCTATTGTGCTATTCCATCTCACCAAGGGTCACCATTAGTGGCCCCTACTTCACCAGATGTGATGTCCTCTTCAGCAGTTGATCCCTACTGATGACTTGTCCAAAGCAAGTAAAGTTGGACAGTGTTTTATTGCAACCCATAGGTTTCTGTTGGCTAATTTTAGAAAGTAGATTGCCAGGACTTTCTTCCTAGTCTGTCATAGTTTGCAAGCTCAGTTGATAACTATTAGGGTTACCTTACTCGTATTTGAAATACTGGTGGCATATAGGTCCTACCTAGCATCACAGCAACAGTCACACCACTATAGTACAACGCACTGGCATATGGGTGGTGGTTTAGATATTTAGAGTGCAGCTGACTCACATTAAGAAATGTGTGTATGTGGTGTGCATGATTCACATGGGTATATTTTCAGGAGAGAGTCTCATTCCAGAGACTGGTACAATGTGCTGCTGGTTTGTCATAGTGAACCCGTCCAAAAGGCTTGACAGGATTGTGGCAGTTCAGTGTGCATGAATGAGGGGTAAAAAAGCACCAATGGAAGGAAGAGACTTTCCACCCAAGTTTTGTCAGTCTGTTATATTGACAATGATGGTTGTCTCATGGGCCCCATGCTAATTAGCTCCTTTTGAATTTTCAATCAGGCAATTGTCATTTCTTTTTTCCCCCCAGCTTCTTTTGTGTTGCTAGAGTGTTTCCTACTGTTGAACCCTTCAATATCAGTTATTCACAGTGTCTGAGACCTTTAAATGTGACTGCTATGGACAGGAGATGGATAGCACTAAGCTGACTTTTTGATTGCCATAAACATGTTTGCACTGAGGCCTAGGATTTTTCTGGTACCTTCCCCTGTAGAGTTTGTATTTATTTCACAGGGCCACAGAAACAAGGCTTCTAGGCTCTCTTTGGAGTTCTGCTAGCATATTTTCAGTGGACTGACCAGGAGTCCCTGGGTGGCTCAAATGGTGTGCCCTCAGCTATTAACCTAAATACTGGCAGTTAAACCTACCCAGTAGTGCTACAAAAGAAAAGCCTACCAATCTGCTTCCATAGAGATTACAACCAAGAAAACCTATGGGATTAGTTTTCTGTAATATGTGGGTTTGCCATGAGTCAGAATCTATTCAGTGGCAACATTTGATTTTACCAGGAGGTTTGGTCTATACTAGTCTGTGCCTTGCTATTTGCTAAACTTACTCCACAGGTCAGAAAGAGACTGAAGGAACCTGAGACTCTGGCCTTCAACCATCGTTCAGGTCTGGAAAGGAACACAGCCTCTCTCAGCCAAGCAGTAGATAGGCATATAGGGGAAATGATACAACATTGGTACACTAGGAATGATGCAATGGTCATCATTCAAAATCAAGGGGGCATTGTGTACATAAGGATAGTGGTGTGAAGGGATAGAAAAGTGAATGGAAGGGAAACAGGAACCACCCAGAGGAAGTGGATGACTTGTTCCACAGAGGTGGTGTTGCAATCATTAAGATGAAAGTATATTATTTGTTTAATGTAAAATGATGATCTTGTCTGTAAACCTTCACTCAATTCACAATAAAAGGAAGAACAAAAACAGCACAACAATGAACCAATCAGGGTATGAAGTTTTGTGTCCCATGTTCAGATCCTTATCATTTTTCTAGCTGAATTTTAGTGCAGTGTTGTTAAAGTGTTGTAAGTGCCATTGAGTTGGTTCCAACTCATAGCAACCCTGTATAATGTTTCCAAGGAGCCACTGGTGGGTTTTAACCACTGACCTTGTGGTTAGCAGTCTAGTGTTTATCCTACAGCACCACAAAAACAGACTATCTTCTACCCTGCCTTACTATGATTTTTCTCTTTCTAGAGGTATTTCCTTGGGGATCAACCCATTACAACATTCTGCAATTGTATGAGTCATAATATTCTATAATTGTATGGGACAAAATACATATAGTTTATCTTCTATACATTGGAGTCTATCAGAAATCTTGGTATATGGCAGCAGCAGAGTATTGGGTGGCCAGATGGAGACTGGTGATGATGGTGTGCCATGGAGTCAGTTCCGACTCATAGCAACCTTGTATACTTTCTGAGGCTGCAAACCTTTCAAAGCCTCATCTTTCTCCTGACCTTGAGGTTAGCAGTCTGACTTATAGCCACTACGGCTACCAGTAGGCATTTTTTTTTGTGTCAAGAGAGACTGGAGATGGGGGAGGGTGGAGCGCAGAGTGGGGATTGGACGCAAGAGAGCTTGGGTGCTGGGGAGGGAGGCAGTATACAGGGAGGGAGAGGGAAGTAGAGAAACGGGGCAGATGGGAGAACAATTGGGCATGTTTGAGTGGGCCAAATGGGACAGAGATAAAGGACGATATATGCACAGCCTTGGAACAGCAGAGCTCTGAAATACAGGGATTGAGTCATGGTTGGAATGTGGGGGAGGAATCGTGTTAAGATGCTTGGCTGTTTTTTGAATCTTGGTTTTCCTTGCACTATAATACAGAGTAGACACTGCAGGGAGAGAGAAAGGAATAGTCAGAAACATCACACTAGAAGGCTTGTAAGTTCATCTTCTGCCTATAACTGATTGGAATAAGGCTTCTTGCGGAGCCTTTGCAATACATAAAACTATAGGTAGAAACCTGAACCACATCCAGATCTCCTGAGATGAGAAATCTCCACTTGAAAGGACAAGCAGACCAGCCTGGAGCAGCTAGAAGAACAAAAGATACTTCTTGAAAGAAAGACCTACAGGAAAAATACAAAACAATAGAGGCAGAGGAACTGTTACTACAAGAACAAGCAAATCGCTTCCCTAGGAAACATCAAGGCAAGTGGTCGGGTCCTCTCAAGGCAAACCCCCTTCCAAGACTAAGACTCCACGGAAATACAAACTCTGAATGGTGACCACACGTATCACCGATAGGGGGAAGTAGGGTAAAAGCAGCAGTGAAGCGGCAAGCTAAGCCTTACAATGTTCAGTGGGCTTCTGTGGACCCAGTTGGGGATGCTTGGCAAGCAGTGAGAGGAGACCTGGGGACTCTTGGGCCCAGAGTTAGTGGTGTGGCCACAGAGGACTCAAGTGGAAAGTGGAGCTACCGGCTGAAGGGAAGAGAGGACAGGGGTACAAGAACACCCACACTTGCAGATAGTACCCACGTGACCTGGACCGGATGACTAGATGATCAGAGCTCAACCAGGAGAAGAAAGAAGAGGAAAAAAAAAAAAGAATGAGCTGATACAGTCTGATGAACTTGACCTATACCTACGGATGCAGTGACTCAAAAGAAGGAACAAATCCTTACAGGAAGAAACATTCCCACCCCCTCCACACACAAGAGTGGGCAGAGATTGGCAACTTGGACATTGGATACCCAAATGGGGAAGGGGGGGACTACAAAGGCAAGAAGTGACTGGCTTTCAAGAGGGAACCTAGAGCTAGGGGGCATGGAGGAAGGCAGAATCTCCAGTGAGTACTATCCAGTCTGTCTAGGCAGCGCTGATAAAATGAAATACAGATGGGTAACTCATGATACTGTAGTGAATAATGGTTATCAGGACTGATTATGAGGGTCGGAAGTGCAAAGGTAGACGTTTTATAGCAAGGAAGGGAGCGATTATTTCTCCAGTCTAGGAGCGGAGGTTTCTAGGACCATCAACGGAGAAGAGCCGAGAGTGGGACCCTACCCAGAGAACCACAGATCCCTGAGATGGAGACAGAGACCATGACGTGGAGTGATGAAGCGGCTGGCGACTTTGGATCCAGAGAGGGAGAGGGCCTGTGGGCCGAAGACTGGGGGGTCAGTGGGGAGAGGAGGGGGCGGGTTTCTAGGATATACCCTTTGGTCGGTTGATGATGCATGAAGGAGATTGGAACCATGGCAATGAAATGATACACGATGGAATGAATGTAAAACTAAAGTTCTCTCATGTAAACATGTAAACTATCATATAATTCACAATAAAACATTAAAAAAAAAAAAAGAAACTGGAGATGTTTTTAAGTGTGTCTTCAGTATATGGGGAATAAACTAACAAATTTTAAGCTTTGGGAATGGATTTGACTCTGAAAGGAAGTGAGGTCTGAGAAACAGAAAGGAGGTGTTTGTGGGAGAACTGATGTGGGAGCAGCAGCAGGAGGCCCTCCTGGGTGGTAACTGGTGGCCTCACTGTGGGCTGACAGATCATGGAAGATGGCGAGGGGCCTCTCCAAATATTTCCTCTAGTCGTTGGGTTGTCTTGGCCACCTGTCAAGCTGTTGTGAGGATGAAATCATGATGACTGAGTTTGCCAAGTTCCCGTGCAGCATCTGCCATCTGTCGAGTGATGGTAACAACTACTTCCTGTTATTCTCACTGCCGTTGTCATTGCCCTTTTGATTATGTTTTGGAAACGTGTTCCACTTTTTTCTTTCTCTTAGATCTGTGACTTTGGCCTGGCCCGTGTTGCAGACCCAGACCATGATCACACGGGCTTCCTAACAGAGTATGTAGCCACACGTTGGTACAGGGCTCCAGAAATCATGTTGAATTCCAAGGTAAGGACCAAGTTTGCGCGTAAAGAGAACAAGGAAGCGTATTAGATGTGTGTTGCAGTAAGCATCTCTCCCAGCCCAGCCTCTGTTTCCACTTCTGCCAGGGCTTGACCCATCTGGCAGGACTAAGTCAACAAAGTGCTGTCTGGGAATCTCCTTGCTTGTCAGTGAAATTCTACCTACTGGTTTTCACTCTCTCCTCCACCACTGCAGTAGTGCTGACATTTATAGAGCTGGAGAGTATGCATCTCATCATTGTTACAGCAAATGGTATCTGACTGCACCAGTCCCCTCATCTCCCTGGCCAGGTATCCTTGAGGTCCTACTGATGGCACTTCACATAGTTGGTGTTGCTGCCACACCTAGGTGCAAACTTGGTTTGTGTTAAAGGTTATCCAGTAGTGTGACCGTGGACTGGGTCTGCTCAGTTAAGGTCACCACGTCAGCTTTATTTGAGACTAAAGTCTCTTCAGCAAGATTCCAGTATAGTTTGTATTAAAATAGAGGCATAGAAAGACAGAAGCTGCTCAGTGTACTGTATAGATTTTGGATATGACATAGTAGTCCTGCTACTACCATTCCCTCTTTAGAGAGTGCCTTCAGATCGCACACAAACTGTGCTATAATAAGCTCTATGTTTTGGTTATGAGAAATGGGCAGGGAGCGTTCATAAAAGAAAAAAAAAAGTGAAGTATGACAATCATGTTAGGTTTATAAGCCATATGGCAAACATTGAGAATTACAATGAAGACAGAGATTCAGTATTTTTAGTATTTCATTTTCTCTGGCAAGTAGTTAGTATGTGAATAACATGTCAAAAGTGGGATGTGAAGTAGGCCTGACATACTTCCTAGATCATGAACATAATTTTTTAACTTACTTACATTCACTCATACTGTAATATTAATTAAGATACATGAGAGCATCTCTTTCTTTTTGTCAAAACCATATAACACTTTACCAACAAAAGCTAATACTTTTTCATCCTAGACTCTTTGGGCAGACGTCTCTTAAAAAGAGGGAACAGAAGAGGTGTTCTTAGCCACATATTGATTGTATACCAGAAAGAATCAATACTAACTTAGTGATATTAGCAAGATATTTCTCAAATGTTCCCAGTTCTCCACAAAAACATTCTTTGTAGCTGTTTCATGTTTTTTCAGCCCACTGTCTAATCGGGATGCATACATTGCACTCATCCATCGGGTCCCCTTTGTCCCCTCCAGCCTAGAGCCACCCTCCCAGCCTACCTTCTTCTCCATGTCATCAGAATTCTGCAGAGTGTGGCTTGCTGTTTCGCAGAATGGTTCACATTCTGAATTCTTTAGACCTCTTCCTTTGATGAGGTTCCAGCAAGAATGCCACAGATCCTAGAGACCATAGATGTGAATAACTGCTTTCTTACAGTCCTTCCCCCAGTAGTTTACCCCCTCCCCCCATGACCCTTGCCTGTGTCTGTCATTATGCTGAGGATTACAAAATGGTGCTTTTTCTAACTGTGTTGTACCTTTTATATTTATTGGCTGGCATCCTTCTCTTCCTTTTGTATTGAAATAAGAGGCATAGAAACACTAGAAGCTGCTCTTCCTTTTTATCTCACCTTGGTTTTTAAAACCACTGTAAGAGACTTGTGACCACTAAACTTTTTAATGTGTTGTCCCTTATCACCATTTAAAATTTTTAGTTTCGTAGTAAAATATGGTCCTAGTTGTGGCAAAATGATGCACTGCTTACATATGCATTTGTTGTAATCTGTTACTATGATAGGGTTTCCAACTTGCAGAAAAGTATAAGGAAGCAGTTCTGAAACCTGGCCTCAAGATCCTTTTAGTCTCTTAACAAAATAATAGTAAACCCATTATTTTTTTAATTAGATACTTTTCATTTCTTCCCCTTTTTCATACATAAATACATGGTTGAGAAAAGGGACATTTTTGCCAGTCTGACTTAATAGAATCATCTGGATTCTCATAGTTGCTTCTGTATTCAGTCTGTCAGGATATTCTGTTTCCATTGAAGGTAATGAACATCTGTCTTCACAGATAGGAAGTTGGGAAAGAAAGGAACACTTTAGTTGTCTTACTCGGCTACTTCTGCTCTTCTCCCTTGATACTACACCAAAGAGATGATGTCATTTCTTCAAGGCTAATTGTTATGTGAACTTCTGAAACCACATCAGTGAACCTTTTGTGCCCTGTTTTACTAAAATCCACCAGGCACCAGTCATTTACATCACTGAGCAATGCAGATCTTCCAAATGTCACACCTCATTTATAATATTATCACACATCATGTAGCCTCTGGGAAAATCCCCTCAACACTTAAGTTGAGTGAAGAAGGTAGATAACATCTTGTATAATGAAGATTCCCTTAAGGATATAGTGGGGTCTCTAGACCACCCTTTGGAGAATAACTGAGTTCCTTAGAATGGTTTCTTTTGTTACAAGTTGTGAAATATCCCATTTACTTAACTGTCACCCAAAGCAAAAAAATTATTTCAGATTTTATGAATTTTCTATGGAATTATTTTAAATTCAACCCTATTTATCATCACTTGTATATAGTATCACTGATGATAATTAGCTTATTTTATTTCACAGAAAGATGTCGTTATATTTCCCTAAACTTTAATATATTACCTTGATGACACAATTTCTTCAGCTACTCTCCACGTTGTTTCTTCCATTTACCACTACACCTAGCATTCACTATAAACTTTAACTTACATTCTGTTGAGAAACATCTTTTTTGCACCGTTGTATGATTTAGGCAAGAGTCTGGGTGTGTGACACTGTAGGATAAGCACTGGACTGCTAACTGAAAAGTCAGTGTTTTTCAAACCCACCAGGTGCTCCTTTGAAATCCTATATGATGTTGCTGTGAGTCAGAACTGACTCAAAGGCACTTAACATGATTTAGACAGATCATTACCCCCTGCCTTTTAATAGAATTACTTTAAAATAGAAAATTACATTTGAAAAATGAGTAGAAAAAGAAGATAAGAGTGTTAAAAATAGGGATTGGTAAAATACAATGAAGTCAGCATACAGTTTGTTTTTAGCAATTAAAGCTTTTTGACCTGACTTTAAAAAATGATTCCTTAAACAGAGAGAGATACTCTAGAAGAACAGAAGTGGCTCATTTTTTTAGTTGACTTCCAGATTTTCAAAATGAGTAAGTGGGCCACAAATTCCCTAGTTGTGCTGCTATGTTGTTTTTATCCGGCTATGTTTATTTTTATTCTCTAGCTTCTATGTATAAAGATTCTAGTTCTTCCTCTCAAATGATGAAAAAAGGAATGATATATATGAATTAGAAATTCTACTTAAGTGATAAAATAATCAACTTTGAAGGAAGAAGTAAAATCAAATTATCTTGGCTTTTGGTTGGGATCTTTGTGTATTTCTGAATTATAAAGTCAGAGGAGAAGCTAAAGTTTTTTATCAACTTTTATGACCATCATGTAGTGAAGCCTCACTGGGTCATATATCACCTGTGTCATTCATGGTCTTCCCTCCCTGCAGGGCTACACCAAATCCATTGATATCTGGTCTGTTGGCTGCATTCTCGCAGAGATGCTCTCCAACAGGCCCATCTTCCCCGGAAAGCACTATCTCGACCAGCTGAACCACATTCTAGGTAAGGTTCCCCAGCCCTCTGGGGTTGAGTTGTTGAGTATGCCTTACCCACAGCTTACCTGGCGTTCTAATGACTGTTTACCTAGGATAGGCATGAATGTTGAACACTCCTCAATTTAAATAGTTAAAGAAGGTGGTGAGCATTTGAAGGTGGTGAGAAGACATTACTTACACAGATTCATTCTGTCACTGCTAATGGTGTATAGTAGGTTTATCTTGGCTTAATACCTAACAGCTAATTATTTTATCTAACAGGTATTCTTGGATCCCCATCACAAGAAGACCTGAATTGTATAATAAATTTAAAAGCTAGAAACTATTTACTTTCTCTTCCACACAAAAATAAGGTGCCATGGAACAGGCTGTTCCCAAATGCTGATTCCAAAGGTATGTAGTATTTCACTGAATGTTCTTTTGAGGTGTAACCACGTGTTTGTTTTATTTGTTGAATTGTGAGGTGACTAGCCTGAGAAGTTCGCATGTAACACTTTGTGATAGGAGAATACCTTTTTTAGTGCTCTCGGAAACCCTGTACAGGGTCGCTATGAGTCGGAACCGACTCCACGGCACATAACAACAACAACAACAACAGTTGCTTTTTTATTCCCCTTCTTATGTAGGAGCAGTGACAGGAGAGTAAGAAAGATGTCTGCAAGTGACTGTATATCTTTCCACGTTTTAATTTCTTTGCTGCTGCTCAGTAACCAGACCTACATTCACACTTTTAAGCTTCTGAAACTCTAGGAGCCTGCAACATACTTTTTCATCTTGTCATGTGATTAGTTTTAAAGTCAGGTTTATTGAAGGAACATTTTCTCATCTCAAAATTCTGGCAAATTGTAGTTCCCACCTCATAGATTAATCAGGAAAGCTAAGTATATAATTGTTGTTGTTGTTATATACCGTGGAATCGATTCCTATTCATAGCAAGGACCCTGTACAGGGTTTCTGAGGCTGTAAATTTTTACGGGAGCAGAAAGTCTCATCTTTCGTCTGCAGAACAGTTGGTAGTTTTGAACTGCTGACCCTGATGTTAATAGAAGCCCGATTCACAACCACCAGAGCTCCTTAAGTATATTATTGTTGTCAGGTGCCATCGAGTCGGAACCGACTCATAGCGACTCCATGCACAGCAGAACGAAACAATGTCCGATCCTGGGCCAACCTCACTACCACTGTCACACTTGAGTCCATCAATGATGCCACCTGGCTGATACATCTTGTTGGGGGTCTTCCTCTTTTTCTCTGACCCTCCACCCTACCCAGCATGACATCCTTCTCCAACGATTGTTTAGCAGCTACTAATTTTATCCTTAGGAGTCCCTTAGTGGCACAAACAAGCATTACCAGGTGTTTCTCCATGGAGCCACTGGGTAGATTTGAACTGCCATTCTGTCAGCAGCCAACTTAAACATTTGCATCATCCGGGCACTTTTAAAGGAATATTACAAAGTGACAAGGAGTCCTGGTAGTGTAGTGGATTTAAAGCTGACTTGATACTTTGCAAGGTCAGTAGTTCAAATCTATTAGTCCCTTCATGGGAGAAAAATGAGGTTTTCTGCTCCTTTAAAGATTTGCTGCCTTGGAAACTCTATACAGGGTCTATCAGTGGGAAACAACTCAGTGACACCCAGCCACTACATCCAGTATAAATGATAGAAACAAAGCGTTTTTTTTTTTTTAACTTTTTATTGTGAATTGCGTAAAATTTACAGAGCAGATGATCAGTTTTACATTCAATAAATCATATACTTTACTTTGTTACAAGAATTGCAATGCCTTTCATACATTTACCTTTTTTCATTTTAAGTCTTTCATTCCTACCTGTGTCTCCCACTACTTTTATCTTTCCTCTGTCAGCCTCTGTTTTGTATATTGCCTGGTCGGTCCATCACCCATGTTACCATATGTCTGTCCTCTATCCTGTGAATAATTTGCCCTTCTTAACCCCTTCCCCATAACAATCATAGAATGTTTCCTTTATCAAGAAAACCTTTTCTTAATTTTTTGCAGCAGTCATCTATCTTTTATATATATGTCCTTTTGTGATTGACTAATTTCATTCAACATAATGTCTCCAGATTCATCCATGTTGTGAGCTGTTTGGCAGATTCGTTGTTATTCTTCATTGCTGCATAGTATTCCATTGTGTATATGTGCTACAATTATGTTTACCTGTTCTTTTGTTGATGGGTAATTAGGCTATCTCCATCTTTTTACTTTTGTGAATAGTACTGTAATGAAGAGTATGTATATATATATATACATACTTGTGTCACAATTCTTATTTCTTGAGGATATATATACCAAGTAGAGAGAATGCTGATTCATACGGTATTTCTGTTTCCAACTTGCTGAGAAAGTGTCATACCATTTTCCATAATGATTGTACCATTTTACAGTCCCACCTGCTGTGTAAGAGGGTCCCAGGCTCTGTACACTCTTGCTAGCATTTGTTGTTTTCTGATTTTTGAACTTTGCTGTTAATGCTGAAGTGTGATGATATCTCATTGTTCTTTTGATTTGCATCTCTTTAATGGCTAATTATCACACATGCATTTCTTCATGTTTGGTGGCTGCCTTCATGTTTCATTTGGTGAGGTGTCTGTTCATGTCCTTTGTCTATTTTGTAATTGGATTATTTGTCTTCTTGTTGAGGCATTGAAGTATTCTTTAAATTTTAGAGGGTAGTCTTTTGTTTGATTGTCAAACGTTTTTTCCCAGTCTGTAAGTTTTCTTTTTCTTCTCTTGGTGAAACCCTTTGATACAAATAAGTGACTAATTTTTATTAGGTTGCAGACATCTACTTTGTCTTCTGTTTGTGTGCTTTGAGTTATGCTTTATGTGTATTTATGCCATGTATCAGAGACCCTAAGTTTGTCTGTAGTTTTTTATTGATGGTCTTTCTAAGTTCTAGGTTTTACATGTGGGTCTTTAATACTCATTGATTTTCATTTTCATAAAATGAAATAGTATATTAAGTAATCTTTTTATATGGTGTGAGATATGGGTCCTGTTTCATTTTTCTTTAAATGGATTTCCAGTTTTGCTCGCACCGTTTGCTTTAAGATACTATCTCTTCTCCCATTCAATGCATTCTGGCTTTTTGTTTGAAGATCAATTGACTGTAGGTGAATAGATTTACTTCTGGATTCTCAATTCTGTTCCATTAATCTGTGTTCATTTTGTACAGTACTAGGTTGTTTTGACTACTACATGTTTTGAGATCAAGAAGTGAGAGACCTCCTATTGCCTTCTTATTTTTTAATAATGCTTTGCTTATTCGGGGTCTCTTTCCTTCCATATGAAGTTATTGATTCATTTTTCCATCTCTATCTATAGATTGCTTTAGGTTGCTGTTGTTTGTTTAAGTGCCATTGAGTCGACTCAGACTTATACCGGCCCTGTAAAGGGTTTCTGAGGAGTGGCACTGAACATGCGGTACAGTGCATTATCCTAAAGCACCACACTAGGACTCCTTGCTTTGGGTAGGTAGATTTAACTTCTCAATGTTAAATCTTCCTATCCACAAAAGGGGAGGTATATTCCTCCATTTCTGCAGGTCTCTTTTGGTTTCTTGTAGTAGCATTTTGTAATTTTCTTTGTATGGGTGTTTATTTATTCCCAAATTGTTCATCTTTTGGGCGGCTACTATAATATAAATGGTATCGTTTTCTTGGTTTCATCTTCAGAGCTCTGTGTATTACTGTAAAGGAATCCAAATGATTTCTGTATGTTGATATTGTACCCTGCCACTTTGCCAAATCTATCAATGAATTCCAGTAATTCTCATGTTGAGTCTTTGGGATTTTCTAAGTATAGAATCTTTTTTTTTTAAGGTTTTTATTGTGGATTGAGTGAAAGTTTACAGAGCACATCATCAGTTTCACATTCAACAATTCATATAAGTTGTTTCATTACATTGATTATAATCCCCTCCATATACCATCAGTTAAAAGCATTTCTCTTTATCCACTTTAGCTTTTTTTTTAAAAAACACACAAACAAAAAAACCCACTCAGGCATATATAATAAATTA
>NW_006409063.1:389075-411267 GCF_000296735.1 Chrysochloris asiatica
CAATAGATTTCTTTCTTCTGCCACAAATTCCCCCAGCTGTAAGCCTTCCAACCTTTTAAGTATTCCTTTATATGTGGTTTAGAGTTCTGGGACCATCCCCTGAGGCTGCTTGGTTGGGTATTCTGTGTTGTTGTTGGTGGAGCTCTCTGCTATACGTCCACCCGATCCGCCATCTTGTTTGTTCTTCATCTAAGTATAGAATCTTACCAACTGCAAATAGAGTTTTACTTCTTATTTGCCAATTTGGATACATCTAATTTCCCTTTCTTGCCTTACAGCTATTGCTAAAACTTCTAACGTAGTATTTAATAGAATTAGTGATAGCGATAAAGGGTATCCTTGTCTGGTTCCTGTTTGCAAAGGGAATGGCTTCAGTGTCTCAGCGTTGATCTCATCGTTGACAGTGATGATGGCTGTTGGTTTTCTATATTGTTGTTGTTAGGTTTCATCGAGTCAGTACCAACTCATAGTGACTCAACAGAATGAAACACCGTTCCTGGGCCAGCCTCACAATTGTTGCCATACTTGAGTCCATTGATGCTGCCACTTTGCCAGTCCATCCCACTGGGAGGTCGTCCTCTTTTTCTCTGACCCTCCACCTTACCAAAAATGATACCCTTCTCCAGTGACTGGTCCCTCCTGACAACATGTCCAAAGTATGAGAGATGAAGTTTGGCCATCCTGGCCTCCAAGGAGCACTCTGGCTGCACTTCTTCCAACACAGATCTGTATATTTTTTTGGCAGCCCATGGTACTTTCAGTATTCTTCTCCAACACCATAACTCAAATGCATCATTTTTTCTACAATCTTCCCTATTCACTGTCGAGCTTTCGTATGCATATGAGGTTATTGAAAATACCATGGCTTGGGTCCGGCGCACTCTAGTCCTCAAGCTGACATCTTTGCTCTTCAACACTTTAAAAAATCTCTTGTGCAGCAGATTTGCCTAATGCAATGTGTCATTTGATTTCTTGACTGCTCCTTCCGTGAGTGTTGATGGCTGTTCCAAGAGTGAAGTCCTTGACAACTTCAGTCTTTTCCGCTTTTGTAAGAATGTTGTTGATTGGTCCAGTGGTGAGGGTTTTTATTTTCTTTACATGGAGATACAATCTATACTGAAGATTGTGCTCTTTGATCTTCATCAGCAAGTATTTTAAGTCCTCTTCACTTTCAGCAAGCAAGGTTGTATCATTTGCATATCGCAGGTTGTTAATGAGTCTCCCTCAAATCCTGGTGCCATGTTTTTCTTCATATAACCCAGTTTCTCGAATTATTTGTTCAGCATATAGGTGAAATAAGTATGGTGAAAGAATGTAACCATGTCTCACACCTTTCCTAATTTTAAACCATTCAGTATTCCCATGTTCTGTTGGAACAACTGCCTCTTAGTCCAGGTACAGATTCTTCATGAACACAATTAAGTGTTCAGGAATACACTCATACTTAGCAATGTTGTCCATAACTAGTCATGATCCACACAGTTGAAAGCTTTGCATAGTCAATAAAGCACAGGTAAACATCTTTCTGATATTCTCTTTCAGCCAAGCTCCAGCAGACATCAGCAATGATATCCCTTGTTCCATGGCCTCTTCTGACTCCGGCTTGAACTTCTGGAAGTTCTCTGTTAATGTATGCTTGCAACTGTTTCTGTATTATCTTTATTAAAATTTTACTCACATGAGATATCAAAGATATTGTTCCTATGATTTCTGCATTCTGTTGGGTCACCTCTCTTTGGAATGGGCACAAAATAAGGCTCTCTTCCAACCTTTTGGCCAGATAGTTGTCTTCCAAATTTCTTGGCATAGATGAGTGAGTGCCTCCAATGCTGCCTCATTTTCTTGGGAGATTTCAATTTTTGTCCCATCAATTCCTATATATGCACTTAATTATATTGAGAATCTTCCCTCTTCTTCTATTTTGTTGACTGTTTTATCATGAATGTTGGGTTTTGTCAAATGCCATTTCTGCATCAGTTGATATGATCATGTTATTTTTTTCCTTTGTTTTATTGATTGTTTCTTTAATATTGAACGGTCCCTGCGTACCTGGTATGAATTCACTTGGTCATGGTTGGGTTGATTTTTTTGTTTTGTTTTTTGATACATTGTTGAATTCTGTTGGCTAGGATATTTTTGAGAATTTTTGCATCTATGTTCATGAGGGATATTGTTTCATAATTTTCTTCTTTAGTGATGTTTTTGCCTGATTTTAGTAATAGAATTATGCTTGCTTTGTAAAATGAATTCATGATTTTTCAGTCTTTTCGTATGTTGTGGAGTACTTTGAGTAGAATTGGTGTCACCTCCTGTCTGAATGTTTGGTCGAATTCACCAGTAAAGCCATCTAAGCCTGGACTTTTTTGGTAGGTAGTTTTTTGGTGATTTGATCAATTTCTTCACTTGTAAGTGGATTAAATACGCCAGTCAAGAGACAATTTTCTACCTTAGTCTGTAATTAGTTTAGGTAGGTTGTGTGTGTCTAGAAATGTATCCATTTCTTTTGGATTTTTAAATGTGTTGTTTAGTTCTCAATAGTATTCTGTTGTTATCCTTTTCCCCATTCGTCCCATTGTAACATCTCCCTTATAATATCTTATTCTTATTGTTTGTATCTTCTTTCTTAGATTTGCCAGTAATTTGTTGATTTTATTAATCCTTTGAATGAACCAACTTCTTGTCTTGTTGATCTCGATTTTTCTGGTTTCTATTTCATTCATTTCCCATCTAACCTTTTTTCTCTTTCTTCTGACAGCAATTGCTTCTCTTTCTAATTTTAGGAATGTTAAATTAAGGCATTGATTTTGCTTCTTTCTTCTTCTTGGCTGTGTGTATTTATTGCTATAAATGCCCTCTTTTGCTGTGTCCCAATGACTTTAATATGCTGTGTTTTCATTCTCGTTTTTTATGTTTTATTGTGAATTATGTGATAGTTTACATGGGAGAACATTAGTTTTACATTCATCCTATCGTATATCATTTCATTGCCATGGTTGCAATACCCTCCATGCATCATCGACCAACTAAAGGGTATACCCTACAAGCCTGCCCCCTGGTCATCAGCACACAGTTCCTCTCCCTCTATGGGTTTAAAGTCCCCAGCTGCTCCATCTCTCCACATCATTGTCTCTGCCTCCATCTGTGGTGTCACTGCTTCTCTGGGTAGGGTCCCGCTCTCCGCTCTTCTCCCTTGGTGGTCCCAGGGATCTCCACTCCTAGACTGCAAAGTTAATCACTCCCATCCTTGCTACAAAACATGTACCTTTACACTTCCAACTCTCACAATCGTTCCTGATAACAGTTACTCACTATTGTATCACAAGACACCTATCAGCATTTCCTTTCTAGTTTTGAGTACATTGCATACTACTCAGTGGAGATTCTACCTTCCTCCACGCCCTCTGGATCTTGATTCCCTCTTGAAAGCTTGTAAGCCAGGCACTTCTTGCCTTTGAAGCCCCCCCCCATTTGGGGTAGCCAATGTCCAAGTTGCCCATTCCTGTCTACTCTGTGTATGAAGAGGGTGGGACTGATCTTCGCTGTAAAGTTTTATTCCCTCTTTTGAGCTACTGCATCCATAGGTGTAGGTCAAGTTCATCAATTTGTATCCAATTACTCTTTTTTTCCTCTTCTTTCTTTTCTTATTCTAGTTGAGCTCTGATCATCCAGTTATTAAGCCAGGTCAAGTGGATATTATCTGAAAGGGTGGGTATTCTTGTGCATATGCCCTCTCTTCTTATCAGCTCGATGCTTCACTCTCCACTCTAGTCCTCTGTGGCTGTGTCACTGACTCTGGGCCCAAGAATCCCTAGGTCTTGCAACACTGCTGGCCAACCACGTCTCCACCTGGGTCCACAGGAGTCTGTTGAACATTGTAAGGCTTAGCTCACTGCTTCATTGCTGTTTTTCCCGCACTTCCCCTTATTGGTGATGAACGTGGTCAGCAACCAAAGAGTGTATTCCCATTGAGTCTTAGTCTTGGAAAGGGGTTTGCTCTGAAGGGACCCGACCACTTGCCTTGATGTCTCATTCTCATTTGACTTAAGAAATTTTTTTACTTCATCTTGTATGCCTAATAGCTTTTAAGCAGGATGTTACTCAGTTTCCATGCATTTCTTTTCTTTTTTTTTTTTTTCTTTGCTGTTAATGCTGGAGTAAGATAATATCACAACATTGTTGTTTTGATTGATTTAATGGTTAGTTATTGTACATATTTCTTTATGTTGGTTGACCACCTGAATGTATTTTTTAGTAAGCTGTCTGTTCATGTCCTCTATCCATTTTTTAATTGGATTTTCATCTTCTTCTTGAGACATTGAAGTGTTCTATAAATATTAGATAGTAGTCCTTTGTCTAGGGAAGTTCTGGTAGCGTAGTGGTTACGAATTGGGCTGCGAACCTTAAGGTCAGCAATTTGAAACTACCAGCTGTTCCTCAGGAGAAAGATGAGGCTTTCTGCTCCCGTAAAGATTTGCAGCCTCGGAAACCCAGTACAGGGTCACTATGAGTCTGTTCTGACTCCATGACACGTAACCACCACCAGTCCTTTGTCTGATATGTCATTGCCACACATTTTTTTCCCAGTCTATGGGTTCTCTTTTTACTCTTGGGTGAAATCTTTTGATGCACAAATGTGCCTTATGTTTAGGAGGTCCCAGTCATCTATTTTGTCTTCTGTGTGTTTTCAGTTATATTTGATAGTGTATTTATGTAATGTATCAGAGGCCCTAACTTTGTCCCTGTTTTTTTTTTCATTAATGGTTACCAGAGGTGGTAGGGAGAAGAAGGAATCTTAGGTTTTAGAACATGAAGTTTCTGTTAATGATGGTGGAATAATTTGGAAATGAATAGTGACTAAGTTTGTACAACATGATGACTGTGAATAGTGTCTCTGAGTTGTATGCTTAAAAAAATAGCTAAAATACCCAGTGTTTTCTTAAATGTAGTTTTGGCACGATAAAACATATTTTAAAAGCCCACTGGTCTGAGCATCATTAAATTAAAGGTGGCAAGATCGTTTTCCAAAAATTGCCCTTTGCTATACCTCTTTGCCAAAACAATAGTTTTCTACCCCGTGTTTCTGACACATGTTCTCCAGTACTAAATGCAGTATTTCATCAACGTTTCCATTTGCCCTCATCCCCAACCTCTGAGTGCCCTGCCATTTGGCCATCCTTATGCCTTAAGGTAGAGGTGGTGCCTGGACACTGCCTCCCAGAGGCTGTTGGGGTTAACTCAACATTAGCTACCCATCCACGGTCATGAGACTTCCACACTTGCCCCTACTTCTGCACTCTTTACCTAAAAGAAGCACTCACCTTTTAACTTCTGTGGTGGAGACAGGACTGTTACACTTGGACCTTGAAGAAAGACTTCAAGATGCAGAGTCAGGGAGCCTCACTCCATGTACTTGGAAGTAGGAGATTGCTGTGTGACAGAAGGCCCGGTGACTGTTGTCTTTTTTGACCTTGAAAACCCAGGCTTTATCTGTATGCTGAGAAAACATCGCCCCTTGACTGTCTGTGGCAAACATGAGTTGGGGATCAGTTTGGGGGAGCCCTGGTGTGGCGCTTTTGGTTAATGCGCCAGACTTCAAAGCCATTTGAACTGCAGGGTGGCGGTTCAAGCTCACCAGCTGCTCCTCGGAAACCCTATACAGGGTCGTTATGGGTTGGAGTCAACTCTGTGGCACTTAACAACAACATCCACACAAGGACTTTGCTTCTGTTGTCAGCAAAGCAGAACAGCGATTTAGGGAAAGCCCGAGCTTTTAAGAAAGGTCTAGGATTGAGCCCTAGCTCTTATACCTCCTGGTTCTCTGACCTTTGGCTACTCACTTCATAAACATTGAGTCTATGGGTGTCAGATGGTTGATTCCTACCCTGCCAAGGTCTCAAGAAGCTCAGAGAGATGACCATCTGTCTGAGATGTACAGGCTGTCCTCCTTGCAGGATGCTAAGTTGAATGCTTATGGGGTCAGTTCATTCAACAGGAGGCTGTTCTTTCTGCTTCTTACTACTGTACACCATTTTCTTTGCAGCGTTAGACTTACTGGATAAGATGTTGACTTTCAACCCTCACAAGAGGATTGAAGTAGAACAGGCTCTGGCCCACCCATATCTGGAGCAGTATTATGACCCAAGCGATGAGGTAAGAACTACCTGGGAGGAGCCCCAGTGTCATACTTGTGCTTTTCCTAAAAGTACTTGGTACCATACCCTGCATACCTGGTCCCCCTGATGAACCCACATCCCACTTCCTCAACTTGGAGGACCAGTGCTGTGTGCCCCAAAACCTCTTCTGTCTATCTTAGAAAACTTCTCCGGGTCACTTTCAGCAAGGGTGGGTGTGAAGGGAAATGTTGGAAAGGGGGAGCAGTTCCTTCTTCTGAAGCACAGACGGGAGGAGTCCAAGGAGGCTAAAGGTTCATCATGGGCTGTTGCAAAAAGAAACATGTAAATCTCAGCATAGACTTGAGAAGGGGTTGGCTTTTCCCAGGAAGGGGGTGGAGGGTGGGAACAAAGGTACCCTGACAGGCATTGCTTGGCCAGTCTCATGCCTGTTGGTGCTGTCCCTGGAGATATGAAAACACAGGAATCCTGTAGTAGGGGAGAAGTGATGAGGGCAAATGTGGGTATGTAGCATCCTTGGAGCTCCAGAGGAAAGTGCTGCTGATCAGTGGACTTGCCAGGATGACCCCTCTCCTTGGTGTTTGTTGGCTTCTCTAGAACTTCAGCCTTAATGTTCTCTGGAGGTTAATGAAAAATGCAACATGAGCCTCACGTTTTGATCATTGTAGTTGAAACCTATACACACAGGCAATCATACATTTGATGTTAAAAGGGTAAGAACAGACTTAGGGATGGGGAAGTTAAAATTAAGGAGGAAACAGGAGGTGAAAGGAAAAGTAACCGCAAAAACTAATCAAATAAAGTAGAAATTAGAAGAGGAAATATTTGCTAATCATTGTCCCCATCTGCCCCTACTGCCCTTGCCCCTGTAATAGTCACAGTAATGGATGTAGACAACAATACTAGATGACAAGCTTGGCTTTTACCAACCCTGTGGGCTGGAGGGTGTTCTAAGACTCGGTGTACTAGTGTCCTATCAGTGCTCCGACCTCTTAGGAGAGATGGTACATGCAGGAGCCCAGACTGCAAGATTCAGGTCTTCATGTGGAACTGAGTCCTGCCCTCTTCCAAATGTCCACAGCTTTATGCAGAGTTAGGAGTCTGTTCATTCTTACCTGTGAGACTGACAGGAGAGTAAATCTGGTACTGATAGCAATATTTCAGTTACATAACCATAAAAGTAAGATAAACACTGGACTGCTAACCATAAGGTCAACAGTTCATTGCACCAATTGCTTCTCTGAAACCCTATATAGTGTTGTTGTGAGTCAGAGCAGACTGGATGGCACTTAACAACAACATAATATACAATGTTATATTTAACAGTATGTGATGTTGTATATAGCAGTATATAATGTTATATACAATGTTGTTGCTGCACAGGAGAAAGATGAGGCTTTCTGCTCCCACAAAGATTTAAAGCCTCAGAAACCCTATATAGGGTTACTACTGTAAGAATCAACTCCACTACATTTAACAGTAACAATAGTGTTATATTAGTTTGTGAACTTTTAAATATAAATAATATCAATGGATGTTGATTAATTTCATTTTTGTCATTGAGTGTATTGTGGTTCTTTGGCAGACACATACTTTAAGAACTTTATGGTTATTCGTAGAGTTAGTGTCCATGGTTTTAAAAAGAAAGAATTTACAGAAAAGCACAAGAAATGATTTTGCAGTCTTGTTACATACTTAACTAAGATTTTGGAAGCATTTCTTCTCAGTTTTTCATTTCTGTATCGAAGTTTTTTTTAAAGTGGGGTTCATTGTGTTTAATACACACAGCATTTTCACATGACATTAATCTTTGTGTGGTGTTAACCTCATGTCTCACAGCTACGTATTTATCTTCATATAAAGATACTGTCATTTATTTAATCATGCGTTCATTTTAGTATCATGGGTGTTTTTGTTGTCCAAACATACCTCACAACTTCAATCTCAGGCTAATTTCTGTTATTCAACATTTTATGCCTTAAAACATTTGAGCGTTTTTCTGGTTGTGCTACGTTCAGAACATTTGAAATGAATTCCATTACTCAGGCCATTTTAGAAGCACTCACAAGAAATGGAGTTCAGTAATGTGGAACGATATGCTTGTTATCATTGTCCTTTTCTACTCAATGTCAAGTATGTGGCAGTCTGCTTCCGTAAAGATTTATAACCTCAGAAACCCTAGGGGAGCAGTCTACTGTGTCTTATAAGGATCGTTTTAAGTTGGAATGTCTTGACAGCAGGGTTTGGGTTGTTGGAAACCATAGTCATTTTATAGATCAGGAATTACTGCCTTAACCTTAACTGCATTTATTTGTGAAATGTTTTGTTTTCTTTTTAAAGCCTATCGCTGAAGCACCATTCAAGTTTGACATGGAATTGGATGACTTGCCCAAGGAAAAACTCAAAGAACTCATATTTGAAGAGACTGCAAGATTCCAGCCAGGATACAGATCTTAAATTTGTCAGGTACTTACTTGATGCTGTAGTAAACCGTACAGTAAACCTTAGTAAGAGAAAGAAGTGGGTATAAATGAAATGATAGTAAAAAAGAAAGGAAAACAGTCATTATGTTTTTCTTCAGTGGAGTCTAGCCTTAATAAGTACTGATAGCTTCATGACTTAATACTGCTTCAGTTAACATTTTCCTATACTATATGCTTTCCTTGGCACTGTGGGCCAATGCATGAGACTGCAAAGTTGTTTTTGGTAGTTCAAGCTCAACATACGCTTTCTCACACATCTAGTTACCCATTAGCCCATCTGATGGTCCTTATTTTAAAAAAATATGGATTTCCAAGTAAGTTGTCAACATCCAGACTGACTTTTAGTGACTTGTGTAGTTTTCTAGACTATACTTGAACCCAAGAAAGTGGGGCAGCAAGCCAGGCTCTTCCACAACCTCTCATTCTTTGAAGCTCATCTATTTCTCGTGTTTATGGTAGTGGATGGGAAGGGGAGAGCTGAGCAGTTATACAACATAAGCGAAATAACTAGTCAGAGTCCAGGGCTTTTAAACCAAGAATTCTAGTCTTACCACATGGCCTCTGACTAGATTTTCTGCCCGGATAGGTCTAGGGACTCAATTCACAATCATGTTGAACTTTGCTACTGAGTCCCCAGCTACAACAAGGATATCAACTCATGGTGACCCCTTGTGGACAGAGTAGAACTACCCCTTCCTTAGGGTTTTCATGGTTTCTCTGGGTGGTTTCCAACAGCCAATCTTTTGCTTAGCAGCCCAGTGTTTAACCATTTGCATCATCCAAAGACTCCTAACAAAAAGGTGATAAACTGCAAATTATAGCACCTGTAGAATACCAGTGCTAGGAATACACAAGTACATTCTAGAAAGCTAGGTAAGAATCGGGAAAGGCACTCTCACATGGCAACCTTGGGTGAAGGGTGGCAAAGCCTGCTCTGAAAGAGGCCCTCATCTTACCCTCCTTTTCAGTGTGTCTGTAGCATGTCCTGAGTTGTTTCAGAGGTTCAAAGTATATCCAGTACACTCGGTTTAAGGAGCTCAGTTATAGAAATGTTTTCACTGTAAAGTTAAAATAATAACACATTTCATACTGTCCTGACCTAGACAGCTCCTTTTCGTCCATCCATAAAACTGGTGTCTATCCTTCCTCCTCTTTGCCTCCTGGTAGATTGCCTTAGGCAAATTGATCACTGAGAGCATTAGCTTTTCCCTTGGCATTTTAGAGCAGCTTCCATTTCCTGCCTGCCGCCAAGCAGCTTCCCTCTCTGAGCTGTGAGCCCTACCTCCACGTCCTATCATTAGGTCATGACAGTGGTAGACAGAGCAGAGGTCTTAGTGCTTAGTGATCTGTCAGAATGGCCTGCTGCCCTTTGTCACTCCAGCCAAGCATCTCATGCCAGCACACATCCTCAGAGGGCTAGTACAACTCTTTCTGCCTGTACTCAGGTAGGTGGTCACCTGGCTAGCCTGTCTCAGCCGACCTTCCAGAACCAAGAGGTTGGTACTGGTGCAGCACCAGCACAGGCAGTTACTCAGTGCATACAGTGCACTGTGTATGTAGAGTGTTGGCCTAGGCTCCACCCTACCGGGGATGCCGATGCTCTAGTGTGAGAACACTGTCCTGCAAAGAGTACAGTCAGTTTGGCTTGGTAGGCAACTTCTCCCCATGGAGATCCTGAGTAGGAAAATACAGAGAAAGTGTGCTTGCCTGTACCATGGTGGTCAGTCTATGAGCCCTGAAGAAAAGTAGAGGAAAAGTGGAGCCTTCCAGGGACAGAAACAAGTGCAGGCTGGTGACAGCCGACAGCCTGTTGTCCTCCTGCGTGTCATTGTGAGGCCTGGTGGGAAATCTGCTGTCAGGTCACTCTGGACCTAGGCGATGAGAGCCATCTCTTGTCTCAAGGGCCCACAATGGGGCTCCTGCCATCCCAGAACCCCCTGTTATCGTTCT
Source organism: Chrysochloris asiatica (assembly GCF_000296735.1). NCBI lineage: Eukaryota > Metazoa > Chordata > Mammalia > Afrosoricida > Chrysochloridae > Chrysochloris > Chrysochloris asiatica. Next base: position 399,640 of record NW_006409063.1, read on the forward strand.
CCCAGCCAGGATGTTGGTTTGCTCATCATGCTTGTTCCATGGAGAAAACCAAACCTAGATAGCAAACGCTCCACTGCGTGTGCAGTTAATGTCATCCCCCCAGTCAACCAGAAAGAAAGGGTAGGAATAGGAGAGAGCAGATGGTGTTTCTGCAAGAAGATCTGTTATTTCACAAAGACCTTCAGACTATGAGTTTGGTCACTGGAGTAGGAAATAAGATAAAGGCATCTCAGGAACTTTGAAACTGGCTTAGCTTGGGGGTCAGAATGTGTGTGTGTATGTGTCCTGTGAGTGCTGTTGACAACCTCTGAGCATGTTCAAGGGGAGGAGCCTGCAAGGTGAGACATGGTCCCAAGTGAAACAACTTTTTGGCATGTTTCGTACCCCCACCTCCACGCACTCTTTCCTAACACCGGTGTCATTGTGTTGTTCATTTTTGGCTTATGGATTTGTTTTGTTTTGTTCTGTCTCAATAGGACCAGGGCTCCAAGGACAGGACGTCTCAGACATTGGTGTTCTTCTTCCCACTTCTTGACCCTGGCCTTGTCTCCAGCCTGTCTCGGCTTACCCACCTTGACTCCTTTGAGCCATTCAGAGGGGTGGTTTCTGGTAGTGTGGCTTTTATGCTTTCAAAGAATTCCTCAGTCCAGAGAATTCATCCCTGGCCCCTCTATGTGTGTCACCACTGGTGACCTGCGGCAGTATGGTCTCTGTGCCCCAACTGCTTACCATTGCTTTAGTTATTAATCGCTTTCTGGTTTGAAAGATGCAATGGTTCCTTAGATCCTCCTCATCTTCCTCCTCCCCTCCACACACCCGCTGACCCCTTGATCTCCTACAGATGATGGTGTCCAACCAGCACTGGTTTCACTGCCCAGTAGGAAAGGCTCCTGTTAGAGCACTTTAAGGCAGTGACAGCCCCATATTTGCACTGGACGTTGTCCCCAGAGCAGGCATGCATGTCAGCACCTTGAGCGATGCTGCAAACTGAAGCAAGGACTCAGCACGGGTTCTTGTGTGGGGCACTGGTCAGCTCACTGTCCTCACATCATGTCAGACATCTATAGTGTGTAGTAAAGTCGACCTTTTTTCTAAATCAAAAGGAGGAAGTGCTGCCTTAAGCATTTATGGATTTGCTATGCACTCCTGTACCAGTTACAGAGGTAAAACAGGTGCCTAGATGTGCATTGTAGATCACACTAAGCGTGTGCAGGATTTCAAAAACAGTTCTAGTGATGCCATCACTTAGCATTCGGTGAGTGAAACACAAAGGTCCAAACACCCTAGACACTGACCCAAATGTCTCACTTGCTCCCCGCCACACACCACCCCAAGGTATGTGTGCTGTCACTGCACTCACCACTTGAGGACGTAGCGGGGGAACCCCTGCGTCTTTCAACAAGAAAGCATACTCTTCCCTCCTATAAGCATGTCAGCATCTCCAGTTCACCTTCCAATCTACAGTCTTTAACAATCTGTAACAAAGCCTTCATGAGCTCGTGACATGAAGCAACATTCTGTCGTCCAGTGCCCTCAGGCATTTCTGGTTCTGCCGAGTCCAGACCTTCTGACAAAGCTAGCACTCGTCCCGTGTGCACTGTGTCCACTCCTCCCCAACACTGTACTGTGGAGTTGACTCAGTGTTCTGCGCCAGGGCAGTGCACCCTCTCCTCCCCGTACTGCTCTTTGTGGTGAGAACTTTGCCTTGTTCAATAATTACTGTACCCCCTCGCATGACTGTTACAGCTTTCTGTGCAGAGATGACTGTCCAAGTGCCACATGTCTATGGTTGAAATGAAAAAGAAAAAAAAAAAACAAAAAAACTATTGTTACCTCTGAGTTATGTTCCACGGAAATGCTACCCAGCAGATCACTTAGGAGAAAGCATTCTATTTTTAGCTTTTCATTTCCCAGCAGTCCTTTTTTTAGTTTGAGGTTTCGACAACCTGCTATTATGAAGAGAGATGGGCTTGTAACTCATGGAAATAAATGAACATCTTTTATCTTCACAGTCATATAAGATTCAGTGTTGATTTCCTCTGACTTAGTGTGTCTGAAGGGCAGTCAGATTCTGCTTGTGCTTTAGAACAGAAATAAATGCCCACGGGCCTTCCTCCTTCCCATAAAGCCCAGCATTTTCCATCTTGGTGTGACAAAGGTCATTTTAACCTTCTTGGCGTACATCATAGGTCTAACATATCTGTCCAACCTTGAGGAAAATACACAAACATCCTAAAGTGAGGTTCTTGATTCTACTTTAGGAGGGCTTCCTTGTGTCCTCATACTGCTATCCACCTGTCACCCAGCCCCAGTGGAAGCTCAATGCTTCCCATGACTCAGAAAGCTGCCTGGCTTGTGCTCAGACAGCTGAGCTACAGTTCCCAGATATGCAACGTCCACTTTTCTGCTCAAAGTTGTCCTATGAGGCCCACCCAACATCAACAAGATACCAGGACTTGACTGTTAATCTGAAAACCCATTTGAAAAGGATCACTGGCAGTTTACTTTTATTATTATTCTGTCTTAGTACTTTTTTTTTTTTTTAAAGTGGTACGTTTATGTAACGATACTCACTTTTTACAGTCCTCTTCTAAACTGAAAGCCACAGCCTTGGCTACTAACACTGGGGGCTGTGGCCTCTTATCAATCTCTCTTCCTGTGGAATCAGGCTGGCTGCATTCTAGAATCATTATAGCCATGAGATGTGCACTTTCCATTATCATGCCACACATAATTGAGCAGGTCAAAGAATAGCAACTGTGATAAGTACTGTGTTATGTGTGTTGGGCTCATCTTGATACTTTCCACCTCTAGAAATGTACAGGTGGGGGTAATTCAAATGTACCCTGGGGACACTAGCACCTCCATTTCATTGTGATCAGACACGTTGTCAGATGAGTGACTTTTTTTCATGTCTAAAATGTAAGCAAAAAAATTCAGTGGCAACATTCCAACCGTTTCATTTAATGTGGCACAAAGCCTCCAACAAACAAGTAACAAGATTTCTCATGACTCTGGGATGACCACAGAGTTGTTGGTGACATACAAAGCACATGACACTGGGTAAAAGAGTGTCCTTGCATCTGGTGTGCAGGGGTGTCACAGGCATCAGTGATGATTGTTAAGTCAGCAGTGAGCAGCCACCATTGGCCATCCTTGAATCACAAAGGCAGACTGCCCAGGCCACTTTCTGCCTAGTACCCAGACCAAGGGGGGCGGGGGTTGGCGGGCGGCAAAGCTGTTGAATCTTTATTTGCTTCTCTGTTACTATTTTTAAATGGTAATTTTTTTATATGGTGTGGTAACAGTCTGTCAATGCACCCTTGGCTTTGGGTCCTTCCATAATACTACTTTTATATTTGTAAATGTTTTGGAGCAATCCCAAGTTTAAGGGAAATATTTTTGTAAATGTAGTGGTTTGGAAAAACCTCTGACCAGTCCTTCTGCTTAGACATTTTTAAAGCATTTGTGCTTTAAAATGATTTTGCTGGTATTCTCAGTATAGTGCTCCTATGGCACAGATGAGAAGCTGGAACAGCAGAGAAACCACAGAGTAAATATGGGGTTTCTCTGCCTGGCATCCAGTGCCACCTGATGGATCAGAAAAGACTGGAGCCAGCTGATTCTCAAGGGTTGCACCAGGTTTCCTTAAAGCGCATTTCCTCCCCCTTTTTTTTTCGTGTGTGTGGTGTGTGTGTGTGTGTGTGTGTGTGTGTGTGTGCTATTGATCCGTGTAGAGTACTCAAGAAAGTTCTGAAATTGCTTTGTAATTGCTTTGTACTGTTGGTGCCTTCTTGGTATTGTACCCCAAAACTCTGCATAGATTATCTAGTATTATGATAAGTTTAAAAAAATGTTACAGGAAGATTTTATTAAGAATCTGAATGTTTATTCATTATATTGTTACGATTTAACATTTTATTTGTGGTATTTGTGATTTGGTTAATCTGTATAAAAATTGTAAGTAGAAAGGTTTATATTTCATCTTTAATTCTTTCGATGTTGTAAACGTACTTTTTAAAAGACAGATTGTTTGAATGTTTATGGCACCTGACTTGTAAAAAAACAAAACTACAAAAAAAAATTAGAATCATTAAATTGTGTCCCTATATTACCAAAATAACATAGTGTACCGTGTATGTATAGTTGAATTGGAATTTCGTATGCAAAAGTATAGAATTGTTGATTCCTTTATTACAACCTTTCTCAACTACGTGTGTCTACCTAATTTAACTGCTTAGTGTTTAGTGAGAGAGTTGGAAACTGCTCCTCAGGGCTGGAGGTATGGATGTGTTCTGCGTTTTTCAAGTCTATTCCTCAGATCACCGTGTGTCAAGAAAAGGGGGCAGTGCTGGGGTCTTGCAGCAGCATCTCTTACTATCAGCAGCCCTGGCACTAGGACAGAGGTCCAGGCAGCCCCTATTCTCAAAACAAGAAGTCATGAATGTATTGGGGACCCTTGGCTATTTGATTCAATATTAGGCATTATTATGTGACTTATTTACAAGAAAGTCCTGGTGACTCAGTGGGTTGAACATTGCCTACTGACCAAGGTAAGTAGTTCAAACCCACAAGCCAATCCACAGAAGAAAGATGAGATTATCTGCTTTCATATAAAGATTTATAGCCTCAGAAACCTAAGATTAACAGTGGGTATTAACAAGATGTGCCTGGTGTCATCATGGGTTAAACATTGTGCTGCTAACCAAAACGTCAGTAGTTTGAACCCACACCACCAGTCCTGAGAAGGTAATGAAGCAGTGTGCTCCCATAAAATTTTACAGCTTCAGAAACCCTAGGGAGCAGTTCTATCCTAGAGAGTCACTAGAGTTGGAATCACATGATGGGGATGGGTGGGAACTTGACCTATATGAAAGTAATGGTGGTTTAGTAGAATTTTCATCTCCTTTGGGGAAGACCCAGGTTTGGTTCCTAGCCAGTGCACCTCATGAGTTTGGTTTAGTTTTTATTTACAAGGCAGAAGTATTGGAAACCATTTTGATGCAGTGCAGTGTTACAGAAAGAATACAGGCTTGGGGTCCATGCAATAGGTTCCAAACCTGCCCTGCTGATGAAGCTCTGGTACATTGGGTGGTCACCTCACTGCTCTTCTGTCCCAATTCTTCTATCCCCAACAGTAAAAGCAAAACCTACACCACAGGTCATGTGCAGGGGAAGAAGGACTGGGTTGGGTGTGTCTACAAGGTTGCTGGTGAAGGTAAGTCTGCTAGGAAACAGGCTTGAGCCAAATGCGATGATGCAGCTGGACCTCCCAAGACCAAGGGAAGATGGAGCCACTGCTGAGGCTGGCACACAATGACGAGACAGTTTGTTTTCTGGTTCACTTTCTTGAAGAAATGGATGAGGCCTCTTGACACATCTTTTTAATATGTTGGGAGATACTGCCTGCTAAGGAAGAGCCAGTGTGAAGCACCAACTACCTGAAAGCTGGGGCACTTCTGCAACGCCTTTGCTAGCTGGGCTGGGCCCAGTAGACCTGGGTGTGGACTGCAAGGCCTGTGCCAGGTGCCCTACAAGGTGTGCATTAGGGACGTCTTGTGAGATGGGGACCAGGTGGTGTGAGAAGGTCTGGTAGAGAGAGCTGGTCAGACTCCAGTCAAGTCCAGCTTTGGCACTTATCTTGATATAAAGGTGTGTTGTGAGTGGGGCTTACTGAAGGAGAACAGTCCCAAGAACGAGTCAGCGCTGGAAAGGATATGAGGTAGGGTCATAGCATATAGCAAGGACAAAGGAAAGGATGACACACTCCAACTTCCACTGCCCAGTGGAAGTATCCTGTCACCGGGTTCTCTGCTTGGCTTCACTCAGACTAAAAAAAACACTTTCAGTTCAGTACCACCAACACTAAGTCCCTACTGGGGCTGTATGAAGGACACGTCTCTGCCTTCTAGACAACCCTCAATGTGCAGGTGTTGGAGGGGAGTGGAGAAACCTTCCATCACATAGACACCAAGAGGACCTGTGTTAGTAGTTGTGTGGTCATCAGGGTGTCTGGGCAGGCCCATCCACGTCAGTTGAAAAACTGAGCAGTTACAGGAGTGTGAGAATGACTGTTTTACATCTGGGGGTACAATGTGTGTCAGATCTTTGGACTACCCATAACCCCCTTCATGGATGGGGCTTTGAAGCCACGACAACACTACAGGCGCACACACACAAAGTAGGCAGGAGCCTTTATATCATAACAAATGAGCTCATCACCAGTAGCTGGAAAACTCCCTTTTCCTCCTCCTCACACCCCCCATTTCCTGATTTGCACTTCTCATTCCAAAACTGAGTGCTGGGGGGTCCCTTATATATAGTGCTCACTGTTCACCCCAAGGCACACAGATTGCCCTCCACCCCTTGATTCTTACCGTCCAATTCCAGGGCTCAGAGTAGCCTGAAAGAGATGGGGGTAGATCTTGAATTCCTTGGCCAGAAAGATCCAGGGAAACCACCCCTCTGTTTTGAGTAAAACGTCAGCTGTGGGAAGGGTGGCAAACTAGGCCCTGAGGTGCAAGGGGAGAGGAGGCTAAGGGCAGTAGTAGTCTGGGTTTGGGGAGGCATTGGCAAAAAGTCAAGTCCAGGAGGAGGCACTGAGGGAAGTTTTGCAACATACACTGGAACCTGGGCAGATGGGCAGTGCAGCAGGTGCAAGTCCACTGTCCTCCATGCGTCTTAGTTGGGGGTCTAGTGGCCATGTTACTGATCCCAGGGGTTTGGACCCCCATTTTCTCCCATCTCAAGAGCAATCATATCAAGAGTTACCATTCCCTGTGTGTGTGACGACTTCCATCAGCTAGGAAATGTCGGGGGTTCTGAGGTTGAGCCACTACACAGGGAGCAGAGTCCATGAGGACAAATGAGAAACACCATAGTAGCAAAATGGGGAAACAGCACCAAAAAACTGATGTTTCCTTTAAAGAATTAAAACTTCTGCTCTTGTACACCCCCACAACAGTGGTTTTTAAGGTTTCGTGTACTTTTAGCATCAGTGCCCTTTCATGAAAGGAAATCCCTGAGAAAGACCTGCTCTAAAAAAATTTAAATGAACAAAGTTCACCTGCTCTAAGAAAGCAAGGATGAGGCAGCCCAGCACTCTTACCTGTCTACCTCACAAAATCCTGCAACTTTTCCACCATTAAAAGGAAAAAAAGCCCATCCCACTGTTTTCAAGTCGACTGCAACAAAGCAAATTGAAGTCTTTTGACAACTTCAATCTTTTCTCTGTTTATCATATTATTTATTGGTCCAGTGATGAAAGGATATTCATTTTCTTTATATTGAGGTGCAATCTCTACTGAAGACTGTGGTCTTTGATCTTCATCAGTAAGTATTTCAAGTCCTCTTCACTTTCAGCAAGTAAAGTTGTATCATCTGCATATCACAGATTGTTAATGAGTCTCCCTCCAATCCTGATGCTACATTCTTCATATAATCCGGCTTCTTGGATCATCTGCCCAGCATGCAGATTGAATAAGTATGCTGACACTTTTCCTGATTTTAAGCCAATCCGTATCCCCTTTTTCTGTTGTTTTGAGGTGCGCCACATCTGCAAACGAAAGTCCCAAAAGCTTATTAACTCTATCCATGTTATTAAGGTCAACTCTACTTTGAGGAGACTGGTCTTCTCCAGTTGCATTTTGATGCCTTCCAACCTGAGGGCCTCATCATCCCTGTGACATACTGGACAGTAAGTATATATGTGTTCACTTCTGTGATACCACCCAGGCTAGTGGGGACTGTCATTCTGGTACTGGGGCCCACACTGGGAGGGTTGACAGGGCCAAGCTTCAGCTTAAATCTGCCTGACTTCTCTCTGAAGGAATGGACTATGAAACAAGAAAGGTTCCACAAGAACAAGTCAAACCCAAGGCTTTCCTTCATCTTATCTTAAACCATAACACTTCAATTCATGTCCATCCAACTGGTGCCAAAGTGTCACCCCTTGTGACAAAGGAGAACTACTCCATAGGGTTTTCTGGGCTATAGTCTTCACAAGAGTAGATCACCAGGCGTGTCTTTGGAGTACCAGGGCAGGTTCAAACTGTCAACCTTTAAATGAGTGGGTTGTGCCATGCAGGACTAGCCACCAAGCAGGCACTGCATGTGGCTTTGGTAGACTTGTGGTCTGATGTGATGACACTTGGGGGAGGGCATTGCAGTCAGGAAACTGACACAGGAGCCCCTTTGTGCCATCAGTGAGTTAGAGGCAGAGCTGCCTCTAATGGGTGAACATGCTGCCATCAAAGGAGATGCCACATCTGATGTCAGAGTGCCTGAGTTCTCTGGGGAGGAAAGGTGCCCCCACCCTGGAGCCATTGTGTATCGGGGACTGTCTTAGTCTCGATTCTATAGAGAAGCAAAACCAGTGAACCTTTATACATATGTAAAACAAGATGTTCTTATCAAAGAAATGACTCACAATTTTAAAAGTGGAAGAATCCCAAGTCTGGTCAGTTGCAAACAAGTCCCAAGTCCAGGCCAGGTCAAGATGGGTTAGCAGGTATGGCAGGCAGACGAGCAAACAAATAATAGAGCAGACCACTGGCTCAGGCTCAAAAAATCAGAGGTTGAAGGATGACTCAGATATGAGAAACAGATCCAGTGGGGAAAAGAGCAGGACACACCCCAAAGTAAATATCCTTTCAATTGATTACTCATAACCAGTCATCATAGAGTTAACTATGCCTGTATTAGATTTCACCATGGGGATAACCACATTTCATTTGCCAAACCACTGAGACTCCTGGCCCAGTCAAGTTGACACAAAACCTTAATTATCACAGCCTACCTCATATCTACTTGGCATAAGTATATGCATAATCTCTAAATAAAGAAAATAGAACACTCTCCGAGGTGGGGCAAGATGGTGGACTAGGCAGAAAGGTTGTGCAAACCCACTGCAGCAAGGATACAGAAAACCGGATGAGACAGATGCAGAATTAGGTCCTGGAACTCTGAGCTTCAGATTGAAGGAGTAGAAAAGAGTTTGATTGCTCACTAGGAGAGAGAGTTGAGCAGACGTGGCAAGAGAGGAGCTTACCGCTTAGCTGTGGTGGCCAATGAGACCTGCAGCAGCTATTGAGTATTTCTGAGAGGCTTCAGAGACAAGAAAACACATTTGCGTTATAGAAACCTACCTGTGACTTGCAGACAAAGGTGCAATTTAATTTTTTCCCCCTCTTGCACTCCAGCATACACCCCTCTGGTGACCTCTACCAGCATATACCCCTCTGGTTTTGAGGTGGTCAGAGTCAGGTTGTGAGCCCCATATAAGGGGAAGGAGCTATCCACAATATCCCCACTCAGTTGGACCCTGCTCCAAATCTGCAAAGTTGGCCCTGGCCAGCCGTAGACTATTCTCAGTAGTAGAAAAGGCTTAACAGATGTGTGGTGTAAAAAAGAGAGGTGGGGGAAAGAAAGACTGGTTATCTGGGTGTACCAGACATGTGCATTGGGACCATCTTGAACTTTGTTGTGTGACTGTGATGGCAAGAGATTAGGTGGTGCAGAGACATGCCACTTATTACTGGAGAGAAAGCAGTAGCCAGGTTGTGCTTTTGTTTTGATTTTTTCAACTTCTTTCTTCATTCCTATTTTATTTTTTCACTGGTGTTTGCTGGTTTGTTTGTTTTCCTTTTCTCTTGTAGGTGTGTTTTCTCTTCTTGCCTCACCTGACAGGAGAAAATAGCTGTAGCCATACAGCCCACACACAACTGTGTTCTCTTCAGCCCCACCAATTAGGCTAAAGTCAATACCAGCTGATGTACACTGGATAAATGACAACGAACATCAGATAGTCCATACTGAACTGCATGAACAGTGGGCAGACAGCAACACACAAGCTCATCTCTTGATCATACCTACCATGAGGCAGTTGATGAGTGCCTAAGAATACACCAATATACATTCATCAACTTGCTACAAATACAACACAGTTCCTCAAAAGCAGCAGATAATTTCTGTTCACACAAAGAAGCAAGACAGTATCTCAAATAAACAACCAAGAGGCAGAGCTAGAAAATGATGTTGAGGAAAAAGAGGCACAGGAACTACCTGAAAAAGAATTCAGGATAATGATATTTAGATACCTCCAAACGATTGACAGAAAGGCTGAGGAAAACAAGGAAGAATTCAGAAAAGCACTATAGGAACAATAAAACAAAATAGATAAAATATTGGAGAAAATATAAAACCTACAAACAAATCCACAAGATTAATATTAAGATATCAGAAATGGACATTACACTGAAAGGGCAAAGTAGTAGATTTGAATCAATGGAAGCCAGAATTAGTGAGCTTGAAGATAAATCTCTCAATGTTAGTAAGATAGAAGAACAATCAAAAAATGGACAACATGAAGAGGAATAATGTATGGTGATCAGAATTCCAGAATAGGAAGACACAAAGAAAGGCACAAAAGAGCTGCTGAAAGAAAATTTCCCTAACATCATTAAAGGTAAGAAAATAAGCATTCAAAAAGCTGAATGAATCCCAAATAGAACAGACCTCCAAAGAAAATAACCAAGCTATATCACAATCCAACTTCCCAGTATCAAAGACAAAGAATCTTTAAAGCAGCTCAGGAAAAATTAAATGTTATCTACAAAGGAAAACCAATAAGATTAAACTCTGATTTCTCAGCAGAAACTATACAAGCAAGAAGACAATGGGGAAATAGACACAAAATTCTAAAGGAAAAAAACTGCTGACCAAGAAGAATAAACCCAGCAAAACTATCCCTCAAATATGACAGAGAAATTAGAATATTTCCAGATAAAGAAAAATTGAATTTGTAAGGACCAGACCAACTTTACAAAAAGCATTAAAGGGAAACCTTTAGCCTGAGAATGACCAAAAGCAGACAACAACCAGAGTTTGACATATATTGTAACACATCCAGAATTCAATCCAGATTTAGAAATATCCATAGTAAAACAAAACTTTTTGTTGTTGTTGTTGTCAGGTGCCATCAAATCAGAACCGACTCATAGCGACCCCATGCACAGCAGAACGAAACAATGTTCCATCCTGGGCCAACCTCACTACCGCTGCCATAGTTGACGCCATCAATGATGCCACCTGGCTGATGCATCTCGTCAGGGGTCTTCTTCTTTTTCTCTGACCCTCCATCCTACCCAGCATGACAGCCTTCTCCAGCAACTGTTCCCTCCTGACAATATGTCCAAAGTATGAGAGACGAAGCTTAGCCATCCTGGCCTCCAAGGAGAACTCTAGCTGCACTTCTTCCAAAACAGATCTATTGGTTCTTTTGGCAGTCCATGGCACTTTCAGTATTCTCCAACACCACTCAAAGGCATCAATTCTTCTACGATCTGCCTTAATCACTGGTCAGCTTTCGCATCCATATGAGGTTATAGAAAATACCATGGCTTGGGTCAGGCGCACCTTAGTCCTCAAGCTGACATCCTGCTCTTCAACACTTTAAAAAGTTCCTGTGCAGCAGATTTACTCAATGCAATACGTCGTCTGATCTCTTGACTACTGCTTCCATGAGTGTTGATAGTTGATCCGAGAAGAATGAAGTCCTTGACAACTTCAATCTTTTCTCTGTTTATAAGAATGTTGTTTATTGGTCCAGTGGTGAGGATTTTTGTTTTC
>NW_006409063.1:413207-441229 GCF_000296735.1 Chrysochloris asiatica
TCAGCAATAACACAGAATACCAGGCAAAGCAGATCCAGGGCAGAGCTCCAAAACTCGGAACCACAGAGATAGGAATATTTTAAAGGTTTGAAGGCTTATAGCCTGTGAAGTTTGGAGCTGAAGTAAAAAAATCACATACTTTTGAATCTGCTGGGCCGGGCTTGGAGGCCTGAGCCGACATCCTGGGTGAGACCAAGCGGCAAGATGAAATGGGGAGCAGAAACACCATCGAAAAACGCCACGGGAACCTTGGGACAAAGGTGGACAATATACTTTTGTCGGTTTTACTTTGTTCTGATTATCTTTTTGTCTTTGGTATCAGTAATTGGCACGCTCACTGTTTGCCCACCTCCACTCTGGTAAATAGAGGAAGAGCTTGAACCAAATGGCCACCCCCCACTCTCACCGCTGGTGGATTCTTCTGCCACGATTGCGCACAGATACTCAGCCCAAGCAGAGACCCTGAACTTTTATTATCTGTTTCCTTTTTGTTCTTTTTTTTTTTTTTAATCATGGAAAAGAGTAGAAGAGAGCTGAAGGGAGGGAAAGAGAGCCAAAGTTAGGACTGAAGCCTGAGGTATAGCATAACAACCGACATTGGCAACTGGGAATCTCTCAGGCAGCTTTGACAACAGGAACTTAGGAAATTAAAGCCATTCTCATATTAAGCTACAGAGTTTTTCTTTCCTTCTTTTTCTTCTCTGCCTCCTCTCCCTTTCCTGTGATTAGAGACTGCAGTATTCAGGCTTGTTTTTGTTGGTGCTGCTTTTTGTTGTTGTTGTTCTCTCATTTTCCCCCTCCACTGGTGGTGTTTTGCTGTTATATGTCCCCCCTTCTGCCTTTGGAGGACTCTTTGTCTCCCTATATTACACAAGAGTCAGCAACTGTTGCCATATAGCCAAGCTATAATCACACTCTAAAAAACACCCAAACCCAGGCAAGAACCAATACCAACTGCCATATATCAGGGAAACAGACAACAGCTGTGAAAGTTACTCTGCGTTAAGCAATAAGAAGAGTGAAAAGGGAGGCCCACATCCTGATCACATCTTCCTGGAAGAAATCAGAAAGCATAAAAAATTACCAAAACACATACTGAAGAGTAGCAGCAGCGCCGGGTCCTGAGCAGAGGTGCTTCTTGCGGTGTTGTTTCTCGAATAGCAGCAGTTCTCACTCCAGCGCCAGGACGAGTCCGGTTTGTGTTTGTCCGCTGAGATCTCTCTCATCTCGCTTGGCTGTGGGAAATCTGGTTGAAGTGACTGAGTCTGCGATGGAGAGAGAAAAGGAACAGTTCTGTAAACTCTTTATTGGTGGCTTAAGCTTTGAAACCACAGAAGAAAGCATGAGGAACTACTATGAACAATGGGGAAAGCTTATAGAATGCATGTTAATGAGAGATCCTGCAAACAAAAGGTCAAGATAATTTGGTTTTGTAACCTATTCTTCCGTGGCTGAGGTTGATGCTGCCATGGCTGCAAGGCCCCACTCAATTGATGGAAGAGTTGTTGAACCAAAACATGCTGTAGCAAGAGAGGAATCTGGAAAATTAGGGGCTCATGTAACTGTGAAGAAGCTGTTTCTTGGTGGAATTAAAGAAGATACTGAGGAACATCACCTTAGAGATTACTTCGAGGAGTATGGAAAAATTGATACCATTGAGATCATTACTGATAGGCAGTCTGGAAAGAAAAGAGGCTTGGCTTTGTTACTTTTGATGACCATGATCCTGTGGATAAAATTGTATTGCAGAAATACCACACTATTAATGGTCATAATGCAGAAGTAAGAAATGCTTTATCTAGACAAGAAATTCAAGAGGTCCAATGTTCTAGGAGTGGAAGAGGAGGCAACTTTGGTTTTGGGGATTCACATGGTGGTGGAGGAAATTTTGGACCAGGACCAGGAAGTAACTTTAGAGGAAGATCTGATGCATATGGAAGTGGTCGTGGATTTGGGGATGGCCGACTCCACGACACATAACAACAACAATAATGGGTGTGGAGGTGGCAATTTTGGAGGTAGCCCTGGTTATGGAGGAGGAAGAGGAGAATATGCTGGTGGAAGACCTGGATATGGCAGCCAGGGTGGGGGCTACTGGGGTGGTTATGACAACTATGGAGGAGGAAATTATGGAAGTGGAAATTACAATGATTCTGGAAATTATAGTCAACAACCTTCTAACTATGGTCCAATGAAGAGTGGAAATGTTGGTGGTAGCAGGAACATGGGTGGACCATATGATGGAGGAAATTGTGGTCCAGGAGGCAGTGGGGAAAGTGAGGTTTATGGAGGAAGGAGCAGATATTAAGCTTCTTCCTACTTGCGATGGGCTTCACTGTATAAATAGGAGAGGATGAGAACCCAGAGGTAACAGAACAGCTTCAGGTTATCGAAATAACAATATTAAGGAAACTCTTATCTCGGTCATGCATAAATATGCAGTGATATGGCAGAAGACACCAGAGCAGATGCAGAGAGCCATTTTGTGAATGGATTGGATTATTTAATAACATTACCTTACTGTGGAGGAAGGATTGTAAAAAAAAATGCCTTTGAGACAGTTTCTTAGCTTTTTAATTGTTTCTTTTTAGTGGTCTTTGTAAGAGTGTAGAAGTATTCCTTCAATGATAATGTTAAATTTGTAAGTTTCAGGTGACATGTGAAACCTTTTTTAACATTTTTCTCAAAAGTTTTGAAGAGCTATTAGCCAGGATCATGGTGTAATAAGACATAACGTTTTCCTTTAAAAATATTTAAAAAAAAAAAAAATTAAGTGTGTAGAGTTAAGCTGTTGTACATTTTTTTTATATTAAGAAAAAAAACAAAACACATACTCAATTAAGTATTAAGGCCACAGATAAACATTAAGCATGTCCAAGAAGCAAAAGCAGATGACCGTATCAGCGCATGTCCAGAAAAAAGATAAAATGTCTGAGACAAATGACATTTTGTCTCAGACATTTTAGACCTGGACTCCATTCTGGAAGCAGGGCAGGCCTTGGAAATTCCTGAGAAAGAATTAAGAAAAATGATTATAAAATGTTTCAAAACACTTTACAATGGAGTTGAGAAAAATAAGAAAGAAGTCAGGAAAGTGCTACAGGAACAATCAAATAAGATAGATACCACATTGGAAACAATTCAAAACGTACAGAAAGAGGTCCAAACGATCAATAACAGAATTAGAGAACACTTTGAAAGGGCAGAGGAGTAGAATAGATGAGATGGAAGTAGAACCAGTGAGCTGGAAGACAAATCTCTCAATACCACTAAGATAGAAGAACAAATGCAAAAAAGAATAAAAAATTTGGAGGAAGGTCTAAGATTCATGTTGGACAACATGAAGAGGAATAATTTAAGAATTATCAGCATTCCAGAACAAGAAGAATCCCACAAATCCACAGAGGAAATAGTTGAAGAACTGCTGGAAGAAAATTTCTCTAACATCCTGAAAAGTGAACAGATAAACACTCTAGAAGCTTAACAAACTCCAGGAAGGATAGACCCCAAAAGAAAATCACCAAGACATATCATAGTCAAGGTCTCCAAACTCAAAGATAAGGAGACACTTCTGAAAGCAGCCGAGGAAAACAGAAGTGTCACATACAAAGGCAAGCAAGTCCGATTAAGCTCGGATCTCTCAACAGGAACCATGCAAGCAAGAAGGCAATGGGGAGACATATATAAAACCCTGAAAGAAAAAATTGCCAACCAAAAATCCTTTATCTAGCAAAGCTATCAATCAAATATGATGGTATAATCTAAACATTCCAGGATAAACAGAAGCTAAGGGATTTTGCGAAAGCCAACCCTACACAACAAAACATCCTAAAGGGAGTTCTGTGGACTGAGAACCAACAAGAACAGACAACAACCAGAGATTGACATACGTTGGCAGCACCTCCCTGAATTAAGTCAACAGAAACAAGAGTTGTTAACAGAATAAAACTAGAAGAACAAACTCAGGGAAGCTGGGAGGTCAGTCTATGATCAAAATAAGTACAATGTAAAAGAAGGTAAACACGTAGGAACAGAGATCCAAATAGTGAGAAAGTCAGGTCGATTACAGGATAAAATAGACTGCACTAAATGGAGAGAAAAGTTAATGGACTATGAGACAACCTTAAAGAAAATTAACACTTCACAACATACCAAGAAAATTAAAATACAAGAAGAACATGAAAACATTAAAACTATGAGGAAACTCACAAGAAAGAACACAAAAATCATGAACTCAACAAAGAAAGACAAAACAAGAAGCAACACCACACACACAAAAAAAAACCACAACGTAATGGCAGCAAATAATCAATACCTATCTAATTACACTGAATGTAAATGGATTAAATGTACATATTAAGAAACAGATGGTGGCAGACTGGATAAGAAAACAAGATCCTTCAATATGCTGTCTGCAAGAGACACATCTCATACACAGAGACAAAGACAGATTAAAAATCAAAGGATGGAAAAAATATATACCAAGCTAATTGCAATAAAAAGTATAAAGGAGCGGCAGTACTAATCTCTGATAAAATTAACTTTAAGGCAAAAAACAGCATAATAGATAAAGAGGGACATTATCTCATGATTAAAGGGACAATTGAACAAGATAAAATAACCATAATAAATATCTATGCTCCCAGTGAAAGAGCTCCAAAATATATAAAACAAACTCTAATAGATTAGAAAAAAGAAATAGATGAATCTACAACAATAGTGAGTGATTTTAATACACCGTTTTCAAATATGGATAGAACAACCAGAGAGAAACTTGACAAAGACACAGAAGAACTAAACGACACAATCAGCCAACTAGACTTCATAGATGTGTACGGAGCATTCAACACAACAACTGCACAAGGGTTTTTGCCCTGATGGGCTGACTTTTCTTGTTTTGATTCCTCCAAAACAAACAGCTTGCTTGATATTCTAACAACCAAAACTGTCTGCTTTTTTTCCTGCAGGTATTTCTTTCAGTAAGAGTCTTATGTACTCCCAGCAGTTCTGGCTTGGTCTGCATGTCTTTTCAAGTGGGAATGTCCCAACTCAGAAGGTGCTGAGTGGGGCTCAGGATTCTACCTAAGGCCCCATACTCTAAAAAAGCTTAACAAGAAGCCTATTTTTCTGGGAAAATTCTAATTCCCCTTTTAGCAAATCCAATCAGTTATAGGCTGAAGATGGGCTTGCAAGCTTTCTGTAATCATAATACCCAATATTCATTTCTATCTCACTTAAATGTAGGCAGGGAAAACCATTATCCATCTGCAAGACAGTCAAACACATTTTTTCCTCTCCTTTACCCATTTATACTATGTCTCGATCTCTGTATCACAGAACACTACTATTGACCTCTATCCCATTTAGACTAAGTCTTCACCTGTCTTAATTGTTCATCTGCCACTCTCCCTCTTTTTATGTATTGCCCTTTCCCTCCTTGAGGAAACATTCCAAACACTTGAGCTACCATGTGTCTACCCTTTAGCCTGTGAATTACTCTCCCCTCCCTTGATGGTAAAACCCATCAAGGAATGTTTCTTTTAGTATGAAAAACTTTTCTTAAGTTTTTATAATAATGGTCTCATACAATATTTGTCCTTTTGTGATTTATTAATTTCACTTAGCGTAATCTCTTCCAGGTTTATGCATTTTATGAAATGCTTTGCAGATTCATCGTTATTTTTCAAGGTTTCGTAGTATTCCATTGTGTGTATGTACCACAGTTTATTTATCCATTCTTCCATTGGTGGGTACCTTTTTGCTATTGTGAATAGTGTTGTGATGAACATTGGTGTGCATATATCTACTCATGTCCTGTGTCGCAGTTCTTGTGTATATATAACAAGTAGAGGGATTTCAGGATCATAAGGTATTTCCAACCTTCTGAGGAAGTGCCATACCGTTTTCCAGAGTGGTTAAACCATTTTACAGTCCCACCAGCAATGTAGAAGGGTCCCAGTCTCTCTACACTCTCACCAGCATTTGTTGTTTTCTCTTTTTTTTGAACTTCACTGTTAATACTAGTGTGAGATGATATCTCATTGTTTTGATTTGCATAGCTCTAATGACTAATGATTGTGAACATTTCTTCATATGTTTGTCAGCCGCCTGAATGTATTCCTTGGTGAAGTGTCTGTTCATGTCCTGTTCCTGTTTGCCTTTTCTTGTAGAGGTGTTGTGGTTTTCTATATATTTTAGAGGTTAGTACCTTGTCTGATATGTCATTACAAAAAAATTTTTCCCAGTCTGTGAGCTCCCTTTTTGTGAAATCTTTTGACCCACATAAGTTTCTAATTTTCAGGAAGTCCCAGTCATCTATTTTGTCTTCTATTGTTGTGTGTATGTTTAATGTTTGATAGTATATGTATGCCACATATTAGAACCCTTAAATTTGTCCCTATCTTTTCATTGATGCTCTTCATAGTTCTGGGATTTATATTCAGGTCTTTAATCCATGTTGTGTTTGTTTTATTATATGGTAGAGATATGGGTCTTGTTTCATTCTTTTGCAAATTGACTTCCAGTTTTGCTAGCACCATTTATTAAAGAGACTATCTCTTCCCCATTTGATGTATTTTGGCTTTTTGTCAAAGATAAGTATGGGAATGGATTTACTTGTGGGTTCTCAATTCTGTTCCACTGATCTATGTATCTTTCATTGTACAAGTACCAGACTGTTTTGACCACTGTGACTGTAGTAAATTTTGAGATCAGAGAGTGAGAGGTCCCCAACTTTGCTCTTCTTCTTAAGCAGTGTTTTGCTTATCCAAGGACTCTTACCCTGCCATATAAAGTTCATGATCATTTTTTCCATCTCTTTAAAGAATGTTGTTGGAATCTGTATTGAAATTGCATTATATCTATAAATTGCTTTGGGTGGTATTGACGTTTTCACAATGTTAAGTCCTCCTATCCATGAGCATAGTGTATTTTTCTGTTTTTGTAAATCTCTTTCATTTTCTTGTAGTAGTGTGTTGTAGTTTCTTTGTATAAGTCTTTTGTTTCTCTGGTTAGATTTATTCATAATTATTTCATCCTTTTGGTGGCTATTGTAAAAGATATTGTTTTCCTAATTTCCTTTTCAGAAGTGTCTTTATTAATATAGATAAATCCAACTGATTTTTTAATATTAATCTTGTACTCTGCCACCTTGCTGAATCTTGCATTGAGTTCCAATAATTTTCTTGAAAGTCTTTGGGGTTTTCTATGTATAGGAGCATATCTTCTGCAGAGTTTTACTTCTTCTTTACCAATTTGGATGCCTTTAATTTCACTCTCTTGCCTTATAGCTCTGGCTAAGACTCCCACCACAATATTGAATAGTAGTGGTGATAACAGGCATCCTAGTCTGGTTCCTGTTCACCAAGGCAATGCTTTCTGTTTCTCTCCATTAAGAGTGATATTAGCTGTTGGTTATATATATGTGCTCTTAATTATGTTGAGGAATTTCTCTTCAATACCTACTCTATTGAATGTGGTTAATATAACTTTTGAGAAATACTGCTTGTTGAATTAAAGTTACTGTTAGGTGTTGTTAAGTTGGTTCCAACTCACAGCAACCCTATATACAACAGAATGAAACACTGTCCAGCCCTGTGCCATCCTTGTGATTGTTATTTTTGTTAATAGCCCATTGTTAATAGCTACTCTTGAAATTTAAACTTCCATCGTTAGTTACTATTATAAGATATATTGAACTACCCTGAAACCTGTAATGTGACTTTATCTGGAAATAGGGTCTTTGTGGATAATTTGTATTATCAAGTTAAAATAAGATTATACTGGATTAGAGTGGGTCCCGATCCAATAATTTACAAGAAGAGGAAATTTTAGACACACTGACACACACACACAGATGTGAGCATTATGTGAAAAGAGAGGGAGAGGTTAGAATTATGCAGCTATAGCCTAGGAGCTCCAGGAGTCAGATGCCAAAAGAGGCAAGAAAGAATTCTCTTTAAAGGCCTTCAGAGAGAGCATGATCCTGCTGACACCTTGATTTCAGACTTCTGGCCTCATAAATGTGAGAGGTGTACATTTTCTTGATCCACAAGGTCAGCAGTTCAAACTCACCAGCCACTCCTCAGAAACCCTATACAGGGTTACTATGAGTTGGAACTGACTTAATGGCACTTGACAAGAAGCTTTTAGTACTTTGTTACTGCAGCCTTAGGAAACTAATACAGTAACTATTTCTCATTAAGTTCTGAGAAAGATTTCATTATCTTTTCATTCCATTTTTCCGTTAACTTTTTGAAACCGTCTCATACTTTTTTCCCTCCTGTCTACCTATAGAAGGCTGTATTTCTCTTCTTTTGAATCCCTCATTTGCAAGAAAAATGGTGAAATCACTGTAGCAGTTGGCAGACTCCAAGAACAGCATGATACCATGGCAACTGCTTCTATCAATAACTTAATTTCTCTGCTTTTAATCTTTCTTCATTCCTAAAGATGGAAATTTCTTAATTTGGAAAGAACATAGGATGGCTTGTGGTTGCTATACCAACAGAAAATGCTTACTAACTAATGGACTTTAATATCATAACAGAAACTCTTAGAAAAATCATAGATTTTAGAACTTTAAAGAGCCCAGGTGGATTAAGCATTGGGCTGCAAATCCACAATTTATGGTTTTAATCCATAAGTTGCTCTGATGGACAGAGGTGATATTGTCTACTACCTTAAAGATTTATAATCTTAGAAACTCTCTGGCTCAGTTCTGCTCTATCCATATGATCATTATGAGTCAACTCAATGGGGAGTTGGTTTGTTTTTTTGGGTTAGAGATTATCGAGAACACCCATCCTTGCATTGTCCCTCACTTAATAAGTGAGAAAAGGGAGGCCCAGAGAGGTTAAGTTTCCTGTTGGTTGCATAACAATTCTTACAGTGGGTGTTGAAATTAGACTTTGGCAAACTGGTCAGTCCTGGCCTACCCTAGAATTTAAGGCATGATTTTGGGATGGAAAGATCCTTCAAGAGAATTGCTTTTGGTTGTCTATCAAACCCTCCCCACCCTCCAACACTGCAAACTGTACTCCTTTAAGGGAGGTAAACTGCGCCTTTTCCATATCTATACTCATAGCCCCCACTCAAATCCCAGCTCAAGCATATCACTCAATACGTTCTGTTGTGCTTTATGGGGACTAGAGAGCCTCTGACGAGCACTGGGAAAATTGTAATTTCATATCTTCTTCATTCTTATAATCAAATTTTAGACTATATGGAACTTTTTTAATTAAAAAACATGACACAGGCTTGCTGGTAGCAGTTTTATAATAGGATTGAATACAACTCCTGTTCCATCTGTTTTCACTTTCCCAGCTTGTTCCTCTGAGTTAAGACTCCTTCCTCCCTTCAGTTCCCCTCTGGGATAGCTTTTCCAGAGAAGAGGGTTTCCTGAAAGGGAAGAGCTGGGCAAGAAGAGGAAAGCTAATGTTTTCTGAGCATAACTCTGTCCCAGGCAGTTTTGATCTCATTTAATCCTAAACCACCTGGTAGAAATCACTCACCCCACATATGTTCTGAGTACTGGAAATTCAGTTGAGAGCAAACTCAGTGCCTTCTCTTACATACTAGAGAGTGGAAACAGTAAGTTAAACAAGAAAATGTATTGATGGTAAAGGTTAAAGAAGACAAATTAAACTGGGTGAAGAGACCCCACTGAATACTTTGCATCTTGTCTAGACGGGGCTGGTGAAAGGAGATGGGGATAAGATTCTTATGATTTGGCTCTCTACTCCTCCCTGTTCGACCAGCAGCCACAGCTTCTCTTGCAGTACCAGCCGCATCCCTGAGATAAGATGGTGAAGGTCGGAGTCAATGGAGTTGGCTGTATTGGGTGCCTGGTCACCAGGGCTGCTGTTAACTCTGGCAAAGTAGAGGTTGTTGCCATCAACGACCCCTTCATTGACCTCAACTACATGGTATATATGTTCCAGTATGATTCCACCCATGGCAAGTTCAATGGCACTCTCAAGGCTGAGAATGGGAAACATCATTAATGGGAAGCCCATCTCTATCTTCCAGGAGTGAGATCCCGCCAATATCAAGTGGGGTGATGCCAGTGCTGAAAATGTTGTAGACTCCACTGGTGTCTTCACAACCTTGGAAAAGGTTAGGGTTCACTTGAAGGGTGGTGCCAAAAGGCTAATAATCTTTGCCCCTTCTGCTGATGCCCCCATGTTTGTGATGGGTGTGAGCCATAAGAAGGATGACAACTCCCTCAAGATTGTCAGCAATGCCTCCTGCACCACCAACTGTTTGTGCCCCCTGGCCAAGTTCATCCATGACAATTTTGGCATCGTGGAGGGACTCATGACCACAGTCCATGCCATCACTGCCACCCAGAAGACTGTGGCTCGCCCCTCTGAGAAACTGTGGCATGATGGCCGTGGGGCTGCCCAGAACATCATCCTTGCATCTACTGGTGCTGCCAAGGCTGTGGGCAAGGTCATCCCTGAACTGAAGGGGAAACTCACTCTCATGGCCTTCCATGTCCCCACTCCCAATGTGTCTGTTGTGGACCTGACCTGCTGCCTGGAGAAAGCTGCCAAATATGATAACATCAAGAAGGTGGTGACGCAGGCATCAGATGGACCCCTAAAAGGCATCCTGGATTACACTGAAGACCAGGTCGTCTCCTGTGACTTTAACTGTGACACCCACTCTTCCACCTTTTATGCTGGGGCTGGCATTACTTTGTCAAGCTCATTTCCTGGTATGACAATGAATTCAGCTATAGCAACAGGGTGGTGGATCTTATGGTCCACATGGCCTCCAAAGAATAAGAGCCCCCTGGACCACCAGCCCCAACAACAGCACTAGAGGAAGAGAGAGGGCCTCAGCTGCTGGGAGTCCTTATCCCAACTCTAATCCCTCTACACTCTGAGAATCTCCCATCTTCAGTTTCCATCCAGACCCTCTGGAGAAGGGGAGGGGCTTAGAGAGCCCAGTCTTGTCATGTACCATCAATAAAGTACACTATCCAGCCCCCCCCCCAAAAAAAAATTCTTATGATTCAATAGTAATTGTTATTGTGACTAATTGTGGCGGTCACAACTCTAAAGGTAGAAGTTTGTAATATAAAGGGGGGAGTAGTTCATCTTATATTCCAGGAAGAGAGGACCCTAGGACCATCAGAGGAGAAGAGCATGAGCAAAATATGGGAGCCTAAACAGAGAAGTAGCAACGCCAAAGATGGAGGCAGAGATGATGACATGGAGAGATAGAGCAGCTGAGGACTCTAGACTGATGGAAGGAGAAAGGCTGTGTGCTGGTGGCCATGACAAAGGCTTATAGAATGTACCCTTTGGTTGTTTAAATGATTATACATTCCTGATTGTTTTTGTGTACATCCTCCCCTCTCCCGCAAAAAAAGCAAAACCAAACCAAACAAAACAAAACAACTCAGATGGAATAGAAGCAAATAATTGAATGATGATGCATGGAGGGGATTGTAACCATTGCAATGAAATTAAATATGAAAGGATGAGTGTAAAACCAATGTTCTTCGACATAAATTATCACTCAATTCAAAATAAAAGCTCTAAAAAAAAAAAAAAAACTGGGTGAGGAGAAAGTAGGGACCAAGGCTGCTGATCTCCATAGCATGGATAGAAGTGTCTCTAATGAGGACACATTTGATCAGACTCCTGAAGAAAGAAGTGTCTGGGAGAGGAGTCTTCCAAAGGAGAGAACAGTAAGTGCAAAGTACCTGATAAGGAAGCCAAGGGAATAGCAGAAGACTGGTGTGTCTAGGGACTATAGTAATAAATAATTTAACCTTACTCAACAATAGGTTTACCCAAGGCTTCTGGAAGATAATTTCTATGCCCTTGGAATATCACACTGTCAAAAGTGTATTTGTTTACCTAGAGGCCTTGGGTCATGTGCATAGGTCTAACAGCTGGGGCAGCCACACCAGGGAGACCAACAATGTGATTTATGGTGGGGCCTTATAGTTATGCCCAGAATGGTTGAATACTGAGAACTCCCATCTGGACAATCAATTATGCATATGTAATAAAACCTTTGAACTCTGTGACATAAGTGAGCATCTCTGCTTGGCTACAACTCCATGTGTGTTATCACAGACCAGTGTACTCCTCCTATGGAGGAGAGGACAATAGAAACTACTATTTGACACCTTTCCTGACAGGGAGAACTGTACCCTGAGCATTTGTGACCCTGAATTGTAACCTGCTAACTTCCCTAATAAATCCCATAACTGTGTGTGTATGTGTGTGTGTGTGAGGGGCGGGAAGCACAACCACGAATATAACAGTTTTCAGTAAATTCTATGAATACTAAGGATGGCACTATGCCCTCTAAACTCTCACAGTTGGTGTCAGAAGTGGAATTATCTAGCATGACCCTGATCACTGAAACATGTGGTTTGGGCTAAAGAAGGTTGACAGGCATTGTATAATGAACTTTTGATTCCTAGATGGCCATGGGTACTGATGGTATGAACTTTAGAATACATTAGCTCTCAAGGATTGAAAAGAAACCTCTGCTCTCTGCCCTCCAGACTCTGGGTGTCAGTCACACCCACTGGATTTTGGATAGAATCAGCCTAGGACTTCAACCCCACCTTCTAGGCCCACTGGTATGGCAACTCTGCTCCTTGGGCTTTGGGTAGTTCCATTTCTTAGTTCTTCTGAGTGGTGATTCTACCCCCTCAGTCCTGGTTGATTTTGTTCTCCTGTCCCCTAGACATGGTAGCTGTTATGTATTGAATTGTGTCCCCTCAAATAGGTAATAATCTAGCCCTGGTAGTGCAGTGGGTTAAGCATTGGTCCACTAACCACAAGGTTAGCAGTCAAACCCACCAGCTGTTTTGTAGGAAAAAAATGAAGTTGTATGTTCCCATTAGAAATGTACAGCCTTGGAAAACTTTAAGAAGCAGTTCTACATCCCCTCCACACACCGAGTGCATGGAGATGGGCAACTTGGACATTGGATACTCAAATGGTGGGGGGGACTACAAAGGCAAGAAGTGACTGGCTTACAAGCTGTCAAGAGGGAACCTAGTGCTAGGGAGCATGGAGGAAGGCAGAATCTCCAGTGGGTACTATTCAATCTGTCTGGGCGGAGCTGATGAAAGGAAATACAGATGGGTAACTCGTGATACTGTAGTGAATAATGCTTATCAGGATGGATTATGAGGGTTGGAAATGCAAAGGTAGATGTTTTGTAACAAGGAACGGAGTGACTAATTCTCCAGGCTAGGAGTTGAGGTCTCTGGGACCATCAATGGAGAAGATCCGAGAGCGGGACCCTACCCAGAGAAACAGAGATGCCTGAGATGGAGACAGAGATGATGATGTGGAGTGATGAAGCGGCTGGGGACTTTGGATCCAAAGAGGGAGAGGGATTGTGGGCTGAAGAATGGGATGGGGGGCAGTTTAGGGGGCGGGTTTCTAGGATATACCCTTTGGTTGGTTGATGATGCATGGAGGGGATTGAAACCATGGCAATGAGATGATATACGATGGTATGAATGTAAAACTAAAGTTCTCTCATGTAAACTATCATATAATTCACAATAAAACATTAAAAAAAAGAAGAAGAAGCAGTTCTACTCTGTCCTATTAGGGTCACTATGAATTGACTCAATGGCAGTGTTGGTTTTTTGTTTTGTTTTAAAAAAAATTTTTTTGTGTGTGTGATAGTTTACATGGGGGAACATTAGTTTTACATTCATTCTATCATATATCGTTTCATTGCCAAAGTTACCATCCCGTCCATGCATCATCACCCAACCAAAGAGTATACCCCGCAGACCCCGCCTCCCCCCACGGTTCTCAGCACACAGCCCCTTCCCTCCCTGGATCTCAAGTCGTCAGCCACTCCATCTCTTCACGTCATCCTCTCTGTCTCCATCTCAGGTCTCACTGCTTCTCTGGGTGGGGTCCCGATCTCCGCTCTTCTCCAGTGATGGTCCCAGGGCCCTCCGTTCCTAGACTGAAAGGTTAATCACTCCCCTCCTTGCTATAAAATATCCACCTTTACATTTCCAGTCCTCACAATCAGTCCTGATAACAATTATTCGCCCTTGCATCACAAGAGACCCATCTGCTTTTCTTTTCATCAGCCCTTCCTAGACAGGTTGGATACTACTCACTGGAGACTCTACCATCCTCCCCGCCCTGTTTACAATCTTGAAAGCTTGTAAACCTGTCACTTCTTACCTTTGTATCCCCAGTGTTGTTTTTTTGTGTTGTTGTGTTTTGTTTTGTAAACCTGTGGTTATAATCCATTAGGGAATGAATTTTCTTTATGTTAATAAGGCAATATTAGTGTCAGGTGAGTTTTGAGTCAACTTATTCAGAGGTATGAAAGGAGCAGATTAAGCAAGGAAGAACAGAAGTAGAGATGGTGGAAGATAGATGCCAAACCACATGAAGATCACGAAGGAATCACAGAATAAGGACCTTCCCTAAGAGCCAACAAAGAGAGAGGGCCGTGTAGAGCATATGCCCTGAATTCAAACTTCGTCTCCTGAACTATGAAAAAATAGATTTATGTTTGTTAAAGCTATCCACTGTGGCAGATTTATTATAACAACACAGATATCTAAGACAGCAGCCCTGTCTTCCCTATTTGGGGTGGTAGCCCTATTCTCTTGGTGCACCTGATTGGCAGCCCCATACTCCAGAACTAAATTAGCAGAGATTTAACTCTTGGAAACTAGGAGGCCGTGGCTCCACCCCTTGAAACTGAGTCAGCCTTGTTTCCAGTGTTTCTTCCAACTGTTCTGCTCATCTCTAAGTTGCTCCAGAGATGTTCCTTTTCTTTTCTTATAGGAAAACAGATATAACTCCTTTGTCCCCTTTCCTGCTTACAGAATTCCAAGAGGCAGTCAGCTTTCCTTCCTTTAATCGTGTTTCTATTTCCTTCAGCCTAAACAGATGTATTTTCGGCTGTGGTAGTTGGTTGGATCCATCATTTAGCAAAACCTTGAGTCACCAAGTCCTTGGTGAGAGTTGTAGTACACAGGTTTGTATAACAGAATCTTCCAAATCTTTAAGTTATGATTTCCTTTTGCACAGTTCATTTTTTAAGTCCATCTCTTTCCTCTCACATTTTCCAGTAAGATCTTGCTTAGAAATCTCCTCAGGTAAATATCCAGGTTCATCACTTAAAAATTCTACCTTTCTTCAAACATAATTCAAATAAGTTCTTTGCCACTGCAGGAAAAGCATTGTTCAATCACATTGCTCAATCATTTTCTTTTAAAGTCTCACATTTAACACCCACATTTCTAGCACCATTCTATTACTGGTCTATATGTTTTCTTTAAGACAATAGAGACTTTTTATATAGTTCTCCTCACTTCCTACTGAGCCCTCACCAGAATTGCATTTGACATCCATAATTCTACCAACATTCTCTTCAAGGCAACCTACGCTTTGACTATTGCTGTTGTTGTTAAGTGCCCCTGTGTCAGTTTTGACTCAGCAACACTTATAGGGGTTCTGAGGAGTGGCTGGTAGATTTGAATTGCCAGACTTGCTGCTAGCAGTCCAATGCTTCTACTACAATGCCACACCAGGATCCCCTTTTACCACTTTTGTTGTTGTTAAGTGTTGTTGAGTTGATTCCAATTTATAGCGACTCTGTACAGGGTTTTCGAGGAACAACTGGTGAGTTTAAACCACTGACCTTGTGGTTCACAGTCCATGTTTATCTTGCAATGCCACATCAGGATTCCTCAAAACTCTTCAAGCCTCTCCACCCATTATTCAATTTCAAAACCCACATTTCAGGTATGTGTTAGAGCAGCACCCCAGTCTCTGATACTAAATTCTATCTTAGTCTTGTTCTGCTGTAACACTACCAAAAAGATTTGTTTCAGAGTAATAAGGTGGTTGTTGTTGTTGTTAAGTGCCATTGAGTCAATCCTGATTCATAGTGGCCCGTGATGACTCAGGATTGACTGTAGGGTTTCTGAAAATCGGCTGTTGAGCTGAAACCACAGACCCTGAGGTTCAAATCAACCTTTTAGACCAGTGCATTAACCCACAGCACCACACCAGGACTCCAAAGTAATAATACAATGGAGCAATTTTTAAAAAGTTTTGTTGTTGCCATTAGGTGCTGTGGAGTTGGTTTGACTCATAGTGACCCTTTGCATAACAGAATGAAATACTGCCCCACCCTGCGTCAACCTCACAAATGTTATATCTGAACCCACTGCTGTTGCTGCTATGCCAATCCATCCATTGGGGCGGGGTTGGGGGTGGGGGAGGTACGTCTACCTCTTTTTCAATGACCTTCCACTTTACCAAGCACAATGTCCTTCTCCAGGGTCTGGTCCCTCCTAACATGTGCAAAGCAAGAAAGATGAAGTCTCACTATCTTTGCTTCTAAGGAGCATTCTGGCTGTACTTCTTCAAGACAGATTTGTTTGTCCATGGTATTTTAAATATTATTTTCCAGCACCATAATTCAGTATATCAGTTATACTAAGGTCTTCCTTATTCATTGTCCACCTTTCACATGCACATAAAACTATTGAAAATGCCATGGCTTGGGATAGCCTCACCTTAGTTCCCAAAGTGACATTTTGATCTTTAAAAAGGTCTTTTGCAGCATATTTGCAGTATGTCATTTTATTTTTTGACCACTATTTCCACAAGTGTTGATTGTGGGTCCAAACAAAATGAAGTATTTGACTTCAATGTTTTCTCCATTTATTTATTGGTCCAGTTGTGAGGATTTTCATTTTCTTTGCACTGGGGTACAATCCCTGCTGAAAGCTGTAGTCTTTGATCTTCATCAATAACTATTTTAAGTCCTCTTCATTTTCAGCAAGCAAGAAAGATCATCTGCATATTGCAAGATTGCAAGTTGTTAATGAGCCATCCTCCAATCCTGATGACACATTCTTCTTTATATAGTCCAGTTTCCCAGATTATTTGCTCAGTATACAGATTGAATAAGCATGAAGAAATAATATAACTCTGGCACACACCTTTCCTGATTTTAAACCACTCATTATCCCTTTGTTCTGTTGGAACAACTGCCTCTTGGTCTTGTATAGGTTGATCAAAGCACAATTATTCTGTTCTGGAATACCCAGTTTTTGCAATATTATCCATAGTTTGCTATGATCCAAACAGTCGAATGACTTTGCATAGTTAATAAACGCAAGTAAACATCTTTCTGGTATTCTGTTTTCCTCTGACGTCTGCAATGATATCCCTTGTTCCATGTCCACTTCAGAATCTGACTTGAATTTCTGACAGCTTCCTGTCAGTGTACTTCTGCAATTATTTAAAAATTATCTTTAGCAAAATTTTACTTGCATGTGATAATAATGATACTGTTTGATGATTTCACATTCCATTAAGTCATCTCTCTTTGATATGATCTCTTCCAATTGTTTAACTCCAAATTTCTTGATGTAGATGCGTGAGTGCCTTCAGTGTTTCATCAATTTGTTCAAATACTTCAATTTGTATTCTGTCAATTACTGAAGCCTTGTTTTTCACCAATGCTTTTAGTGCAGCTTGGGCTTCTTCCTTTAGTACCATCAAGTGTTGATCATATGTTACCTCTTGAAATGGTTGAACATTGACCATTTCTTTTGGGTACAGTAACTGTATATGTATCCTGGTGTGTTGCTGTAGGATAAGCACTGAACTGAAAGATTGGTTTGAATTACAAGTTCAAACCTAGCAGCTGCTCCTCAGAAACCCTATACAGAGTCATTATGAGTTGGAAACAACTTGACAGCACTTAACAACAACAGCAACTCTGTATATACTTTCCATCTTCTTTTGATGCTTTCTGCAGACAAGAGCATACAGGGGACAAAATGATGAAAACTTCATTGACATTATAAAATACCTTGCTGGGCTGGGGACTCAGGACCACAGTCTTTAGGAACATAAAGGTCAATGTGCATAACATAGTTCACAATATACTTTGATAAGTAGTGACTGGGATCTTAAAAGCTCAATCATCTACCTAAGGTGCAATTAATTATTGGTCTTTCCATGGGTAAAAGAAAGAAGAGTGATGAAAATGGAAAATGCTTGGAATCAATTAATCCAAAGAATTATATTTAGCTACTTCCAAAAGTACTATTGGAACATATGAACATTAGACTCCAGGACTCTGAAACCAGAAGCACTAGATGGTGCTCATTTATCCTTAGCAACTGCTCTGAAAGGGATCACATTAGAAGATCCCAGATACAGTGGGAGAAAATGTGGAACAAAATTCAAAATTATAAAAAAGATCAGGATTACTGACCTGACACTGGAGGAACCCAAGACTATGACCTTAAGTCACCCTTCTGGTCTGGAATGGAACTCACCCTCCTGGTCCCATTTTCTGCCAAGTGATAAACAGGTATATAGGGGTGACAACAACACTACTAAGGTATGCTCAGTATGGAATGATCAATCATTCAAGATCAAAAGGGCAACATTTATCTAAAGGCAAAGGTCAGAAAGGATGGGAAGGTATGTGGAATAGAAATAGGAACCACAGGGAGGAAGCAGGATAATTGTTGCATGGAGGAGATGAAAAAAAGCATATGATTTCTTTAATGTAAACCTGATAAACTTGTCTGTGAACCTTCACTTAATTCACAGCAAAAAGATTAAAAGGAAAAAAGAAAGAAAGAAAGGAATAGTCTAAGTGCCCCATGGCTCAATTTCCAGCCAAACAATAGTCAGATTTTTTAAGGAGAATAATACCTCCTTAGAATAATCAATCATTTGAGATCAAAATGGCAGCATATACTCAATGGCAATAATCAGCAGATGGCTGGAAGTGATAGGAAAGAAGGAGTAATGGAAACAGGAAACACAGGGAGGAAGTAGGATGAATGATGTTACATTGTGGGGATGGCAATCAATGACATGAAACAAAACGTGCATGGAAACTGATTGGCTTTATAAAACTTTATACAATCCACAGTAAAAAGTTTTTTTTAAAAAAGTAGCCCAAGTGGCCATCTACCATACATAGTTGAATACTTAGGTATATTTTGTTTAACATTATACAATTACTAAGAATGCTTACAAAATCTATGCAATAACTTGGGAAAATACTCCCCTCAAAAAAAGGGTACATACTTAGGTAAAATTTTGATTGTATCAAAATTAGGACTTTATGATAGTTGATATGTGTCTAAGAAGAAATCAATATACAATCATCAATTAAATACAAATATGACAACCCCACAATGCCCCAGAGACCACAGTTTTAGCTCACACGAAGAAACAGGAGAAAATGACTCAAGCAAATGACCATGGTGCAGAGCCAGAAAATGTTTCTGAGAAATAAAAGGTAATGGAAATAACGGTAAAAGATTCAAAAGAAGGATATTTAGGTATTTCAAAGGATTGACAGAAAGATCAAGGAAAACAGAGAAACAAACTTTATAAGAATCCAGGAAAACACTACAAATATAAGCAGACAAAATAAATGCAAATTTTGAAACAATTCAAAACTGTTAACTAAAAACCTTGTAACTAAGATTTCAGAAGTGGACAATATGTTTGAAAGGGCAAAGGAGTAGATTTAAAGCAATGGAAACCTGAATTAGTGAGCTTGAAGATAGATAAATCTCCAATACTAGTATGCTAGAATACCAATCAGAAAAAAAGAATGGAAAAACAAAAAAGAAGAGGAACAACTTACAGGTGATCAGAATTCAAGAACAAGAAGAAACCACAAAAAGCACAAAGAAAATTCTCATAAAGAGCTGTTGGAAGAAAACTTCCTTAACATCATGAAATATGAAAAGATGGTGTGGTGCTGTGGGCTAATGCATCAGACAGCAAAGTCGTCTGAACTGCAAGGTCAGTGGTTCAAGCACTCACCACCAGCTGCTCCTTTGAAACCCTATACAGGATCACTACGGGTCAGAATCGATTTGATGGCACTTAACAACACAACAACAACAAGCATATGAGAAGCCGTATTAACCCCAAACAGGATAGATCCCCCCAAAAAATCACCAAGACATATCATAATCAAACTTTACAAAACTAAAGACAAGGAAATAATCCTGAGTGCAGCTCAGTTAAAACTAAAGTTTATTACTAAGGAGAACCAATAAGACTAACCTCTGATTTCTCAGCAGAAACCATGCAGGGAAGAAAGCAATGGAATGACATACATAAAACACTGAAAGAAAAAAAATTATGAATCAAGAATCATATAACCTGCAAAGCTGTCCCTCAAATACAATGGTGAATTTAGGACATTTTCTGATAAACAGAAATTAAAGGAATTTGTAATGATTGAACAAGTTTAAAAAAATGCTAAAGGTTGTTCTTTGGACTAAGAACCAACAGCAGCAGACAACAACCTGAGATTACCATACATTATAACAACACCCAGAACTCAATCCAGATATAAAATATTTAAAGTCACACAAATTTATAAGACTGAAAATAGGGAACCAGAGATATCAATATTTAATGAAGTCAATTTACAAAGTAAAAAGAGGGACTAGCGTAGCTACAGAACTTCCAAATGGCAAAAGCTAGGTAGATTTCAAGATAAACTAGCCTGTTTTAAGCAGGGGAAAAAAATCAATAAACTACAGGTTAACCTCAAAGAAAAATAATATACCTGCACATCAAAATTTTTAAAAAGAGGAAAATCAGAAAGATTTGATAAACATTAACACAGCAAAAATGAATTTTGGTTAGAAAACAGGACCCTTCAATATGTGGTCTATAAAAAACACATCAACAGGATGGAAACAGCCTAGATGTCCATCAGTGAAGAATGGTTACACAACTTTGGTGTATACACAATAGATTACTATGGAACGTTGAAGAATGGCAATGAATCTGCAAAACACCTCATGACATGAATGAACTTGGAGGACATTATGTTGAGAGAAGTTAGCCAATCACAAAAGGACAAACATTGTTGAGATCTATGTTGTAAAATGTTAAGGAAAGATTTTCTTAATAAAAGAAACAAATCATCTATGATGGCTGGGGGTGGGGGGTGGGCCTAGAAAATTATTCACAGCTTGTGGGTTGTTGTTGTTAGGTGCCATCGAGTCAGAACTGACTCATAGCACAACAGAACAAAACACTGCCCGGTCCTGAGCCAACCTCACCACTGTTGCCATGCTTGAGCCCATTGATGCTTGCTAGGGGTCTTCTTTTTTTTCTCTGGCCCTCCACCCTACCTAACATGATATCCTTTTCCTGACAATATGTCCAAAGTATGAGAGACGAAGTTTGGCCATCCTGGCCTCCAAGGAGCACTCTGGCTGCACTTCTTCCAAAACAGATCTGTTAGTTCTTTTAGCAGCACTTTCCATATTCTTCTCCAACACCATAACTCAAATGCATCAGTTTTTCTACAATCTTCCTTATTCACTGTCCAGCTTTCACATGCATATGAGGTTATTGAAAATACCATGGCTTTTTTAAAGTGTTGAAGAGCAAAGATGTCAGCTTGAGGACTAAGGAGTGCCTGACCCAAGCCATGGTATTTTCAATGACCTCATATGCATGTGAAAGCTGGACAATGAATAAGGAAGGCCGTAGAAGAATTGATGCTTTTGAGTTATGGTGTTGGAGGAGAATATTGAACGTCCCATGGGCTGCCAAAAGAACCAATAGATCCGTTTGGAAGAAGTGCAGCCAGAATGCTCCTTGGAGGCCATGATAGCCAAATTTGTCTCTCATACTTTGCACATTTTGTCAGGAGGGACCAGTCACTGGAGAAGGACTGTTTGGTAAGGTGGAGGGTCAGAGAAAAAGAGGAAGATACCCCCGCCACCCCCCAGCGAGATGGATTGGCCAAGTGGCAGCATCGATGAACTCAAGCCTGGCAACAGTGGTGAGGTTGGCCCAGGATCGGGCAGTGTTTCGTTCTATTGTGTATAAGGTTGCTATGGCACCTAACAACAATAAGGGAATCGGACACATCATTGGGAGTTGTTGTTAAGTGCCGTTGAGCCGGTTCCGACTCATAGCGATCCTGTATGGAGTTTCCGAGTGGCCGGTGAACTTGAATCCCTGACTTTAGGGTTCAAACCCACCTTACAGTCTAGCGCTTACTCCACAGCGCCACACCAACTCAACGGGAGTTCTTAAGTACCGTGGAGTCGGTTCCGACTCATAGTGACCCTGCACAGGGTTTCCGAGGCTGTAAATCTTTACGAGAGCAGAATGCCTCATTTTTCTCCCGCGGAACCGCTGGTAGTTTCGAACTGCTGACCTTGCAGTTGGCAGCCTGACTTGTAACCACTATGCTACCAGAGCTCTAGGGCCAAGTAAATTACGATAAGGGTGTAAATTGCACATCAAGCAGTGTTCAAAGTAGTGAATTAGGTGCACATACACGGACAAGGAAAGCTCTTTACAAATATCCAGTTAAAACCAAACCCAGTGCCTTGATTTCCACTAGGCAGATTGTTAAAAAAAGAAACAACACGGCATACAGGCTGCTAACTTGTATACAAGTATACAATTGTTGCAGTTATTATATACATTGTAATCTCAGCCGTATCTTCTTAAAAACAATTGATTTCGCATGTGACAACATTGTAACTTTGTTAGCTGTAAATCTTTAAGGGAGCTGAAAACCTCATCTTTCTTCCTCGGAACAACTGGTAGTTTATATTCGTAACTACTACGCTACAAGGAGCTCTGGTAGCGTTGTGGTTTCGAATCGGGCTGCGAACCGGAAGGTCAGCAGTTCGAAACTACCAGCTGCTCCGCGGGAGAAAGATGAGGCGATCTGCTCCCGTAAAGATTTACAGCCTCGGAAACCCTATTCAGGGTCGCTATGGGTCGGAACCGACTCGACGGCACTTCACAACAACGCTACCAGAGGCTCATTTTTCAAGGAGTTGTTAAGTGTCAAGGAGTAGAGGCGTAGAAAATGTTTCCCAGAGGATGGGGGTTGAAGCGCTGAGCTGGGGTGCAGATGCAAATGTTCTCTGGTGAGGAGGTCTCTAGGAGCCGCTTGCAGAGGTTGCCAGACCGGAGACCGCGGAGAACCTCCAACTCGGAGGATCTGGTCGAAGAGGGTCCTCCGGGGCTCCCCAAGTTGGGTTCCGAAAGGACGGTCCTCTAGCTGTGGTGGCACGGGTCAACTGGCCGGTCCTCGGGCCGATATGCGCCGTGACGAACGAGTGGCCAAAGGGTTCCAGAAGCTCAGGGTTCCCACAGCCGGAGAAGCCCCAGGAGACAAGGACACTCCAGCCTAAGCTGGCCCGCGCCTGCGCGATGTGCTCTTTGGCGAGCCCGGCGCGCGCCTGTTGTCCCCCGAGTGCCCACCCCTCCGTCTTTACTGGCCGGATTCGAGGCCACCTGGCGCCTCCGGCCAATAAGAGCGTGGCGTTCCGCCCCCTTACCGCTCCCCTACCCACCGTGTCCCGCCTCCGGCGCGCGGGATCGGGCACTGGGCTAGGGGCGAGGGCGCGGGCGGGGCGCGGGGACCGCCGCGCGCTGATTGGCCGACGGCACCCTTAGGCAGTTAACGGCGGCTGCGGGGCCCCGGCTCCAAAACAAAGGCTGAGCTAGGCGGGGGGTTGCCGCATGTCCCACGGACCCCCCAACGGCCGCAGCGTGTCCCGGGCTGCGCCGGGGGCCGCCAGAGCCGGGTTGCACTGACCGGGCCGGACTGATGGGCGTGCACGCCGGGCGCGGACCGGGCGGCAGTGAGTAACCCGGCGGGCGGTGTCGAGTGGGGCGCGCGGGGGCACCTGTTGGGCGTCCCAGGGGGTCTCCAGGCTGGGCCACGGCCCGCTGGGTAGGGTTCTCGCTTTGTTTTATTGGCTTCACTGGGTTTAGGAAACGGACCAGAAAGCTTAATTTTGGATGTGTTTGAGTCCTTGCTCCTCCCTCCACTCGGGGTTGGAAAGATTTAGACAGAAAGAAGTAGATGCTCAACGAGTATCGATTTTTGTCTTGTAAAAGAAAAAGGTCACAGTTGATTAAAGGAAATGAGGACCAAAGACGTCTTCAAAAGGGGGAAAGGGGTTTCAAGTTAACTCCATTGAGGAACATCCCATTATTCCATGTGAATTTATCTATGTTCACCACTTGTGGCTCCAGGATCTGTTGAAGGTGGAACAAACCTGAGCGCAAAAATCACCTCCTGCACTGATCTTTGATTGACATCGTTGATGTCCAAAATATGGGCGGAATTCTCGAGTTTCAGTTTAGATGTTAATGGTCATGGATTACAACAATTTCCCAGTCCTAAGCATTTTCTGCTCTTTCCTTACCCAGAATTTGTCTACTCACGCACCGCACGATCCAGGCTCTTCACTCCCCCAAACTCCTAGCAAGATAAGGCTTTTCTTCCCTGGGAACTTTTCCAGGTGCTTCACCTGAACAACTTGCCTCTCCCCTCTCCTGCCCCTGCTCTAGGGTCTGCTTTGCTCTCCTACATGTCTGTCCCTATAACCTATTTACTGAACACCTGCCCTGTGCTGGAGTTGTACTCAATCCAGTGTTATTTTGCCCCTGTAATCATGCCATATCGCCACCCCCACTGTGGGTTCTTGGGAAGCAGAAATGGCATGTTGCAGGAATGTTGATGCTGATGCTGTGGCGCTCCAAGACCCCTGGGCTCAACCCCCTGCATCCATAGGGCTAAGATGTCTTCTCTCTGTGTGGGATTATCTTTTAGAAAGTGGGGATGCTTCAGGGTCAGGACCAAGGGCACAGCAGGTAGCCTAGCAGTTGGCCTATTCAGAACTCTTACGAACAGCTGGCTGGACCTGACTACTCATCTGAATAATGTATATGTAGTCTTTTGAGGGTTTAAAGAAACTTTCTACTTTGGAATCATTTTAGATTTCCAGAAAAGTTGTAAAGATGGTACAGTTTCCTCACTTAATATCTCTAGTGTTGAGCTCCTACATTGCTGTAGCATATTTGCCAAAATGAAAACCCAGAATTAGTGCATTTTTTGAATTTAACTCCAGACCTTGTCTTTTCATTTTGGAGGTCTTGGAACTTGGAAAGTGCTATCTTTATATTGAGAGAAATCTGACTTCTGCTTGTCCTCCTTGAGTTGATGTGGGGTGGACATGCAGGATGGGTAACCCTAGGGAGGTCGTTTGAACATAGCCTTCTCCCTGGGAGATGAAGAAAGGACAAATGGTTTAGAGTATGAAGAAACGACAGAAGGTCCCTGCTTTTTAAAACCATCCTCTGACACTCTTTAATTAGAGATAATTTAGTTTTGTAGATTTTTTTTTTTTTTTTTAAGTAGTGAAATCCCGGGGGAGTGGGGATTTTGACCAGGAGTTCTGGGAGGTGGTTGGGAAAAGTTCTGAACAGTGAAGACTAGGCAGTATGAGTGTTCCAGGTGTCTGGACTGGCTATGTGGGGCCATTCAGAACTCCATCCATTGTAGAGTGTGGTCTTCTAACATCTGCTGAGCCTGCACCAGTGTTCCACTGGCAATTTGTGCTTGTTAGCCCTCTGCCATAATGTAATGAGAACAGTCAGCTAGCTACTGTGGGGGCATTGTGTGTGATTCTCTGGATCTCCTTGTGACTGGAGTGTTGCCCCATTTTGCAGATTAGGGAACAGAGTGAGTATGGCTTCACAGCCAGTGAATATGGGGTGCATTTGGAATCAAATGCTGGGAACTGCTCAAGGCTGGTCAGACTTTCTTGGCTTTTCTCTTGCCTACACTCCACCCCCCCCACCCCCCACCTCCCTGAGTACTCTGCCCTCCCAGCATTGCCATACACCTTGAGCCTAGTCCATTCCAGGTCCTCACTGAATTTTCCAGCACAGACCTTTGACTGTTGGGTGCATTTTATCAAGCCTATGATTCAATAAAATCAAGTAAGCCTGTAAATCTCTCTTTTCTCATTTGAGTCTAGTCTAACTCTAGTTGTTGTTGTTGTTAAGTGCCGTCGAGTTGAATCTGACCCATAGTGACCCTGTATAGGGTTTCCAAGGAGCAGCTGGTAATTCTAGT
This sequence comes from Chrysochloris asiatica, assembly GCF_000296735.1. Taxonomy (NCBI): domain Eukaryota; kingdom Metazoa; phylum Chordata; class Mammalia; order Afrosoricida; family Chrysochloridae; genus Chrysochloris; species Chrysochloris asiatica. Next base: position 439,158 of record NW_006409063.1, read on the forward strand.
AGTCAGAGGGGAAAAAAAAGTAGAGTTGCCTATGTGGTCACCACCTCTTTCCCCTTATTTCTTTGTTACTATAGAGGTCAGGTCCTGTCTTGCCTCTCAGATCCTTGTTTCTCAGTGCCAAGAGTTGTGGGAAAATTCTTGCTAAGGATAGAAATAAGAGAATATGTATTTTGAACACTTCAAAAAGAAATTGTGATGTACTAGTGTGTGGCGCTGTGGGTTAATGCACCCGACTGCAAAGCCGTTTGAACTATAAGATCACCAGTTGCTCCTTGGAAACCCTATGCAGGGTCGGAACCGACTCGATGGCGCTTAACAACAACAACAACAACAACAAGTGGCATCAGAAGCCATCTATGAGGATGAGTCAAAAATTATCTGCACTATGGTTGTAGAATTTATTATAATCAACTTTTAGAAAAGGCAAATGTATAAATGTTTGGCATAATCTTCTTTCTTTTCTTTTCTTTTTTTTTTTTGGAGAAAGTGTTTAATAAGCATATTTTATTTCCAGTAGGAAATGGAGAATTCACTGCTTTTATTTAGAAAAAGGCTGAGTAATATGATATGTCATATTTTACTTGTGCCTCTCACCAACAGTCCCTTATTTGAAACAACAGTTTGCCATATCACAATTCTCAAAATGATCTTAAGAAGTCTCAAAATACTGTTATCTCCTTTGACTCTTGATTCTGCCCAAGCTTCATTAATGGTTCACTTCATATTGTCATCTCCATCTTTATAAATATTTTTTTAGGACATTCATTAATCCCTCACTAGCATCCCTTTCTGTGGCATAGGAAGGCTTTTCTGTCTCTTTGCATTTTTTTTCAACCTGAGTTAGATAGTACCACCATGTGTTTTTAGCTTTCTTTTTACACAAGAGAAGGACTGTATCTGTCTTGACTTTTATTGAACTGCCTTCCACAGAGATGGGTTTCAAAACGCTGTTAACGATCATGGAGTAACTCTTCCCATTTAGGTTCCCATTTAGGTTCTTTACCAGAAGATCAACTGACCTTTCTGTGAAATGCACCTGCACAATCTCAGTGGGGATTTGATGGACTCCAGTTACGATGATGTACATTTTCACAAACTTCTCTAACTGATCCTATCAATAATTAACTGATTTTCACTGCATATCCCATTGAAATGGGAGCAATTTCAATGCTGCTGGCTTCTCATTGTCTGTTTTCCCCAGTGATTTCTGTTGCAGCTCATTTATTTTTATTTTTATTTTTTGATGTACACTGAAGCACCCAGGAATATACAACCATTCAAACAACCAAAGGGTACACCCGCAAGTCCGCCCCCTGGCTGTCAATGTACAAGCCCCTCTCCCTCCCTGAGAACAGAGTCCCTAGCCACTCCATCTCTCCACATCAACATCTCTGTCTCCATCTCTTGTATCACTGCTTCTCTGGATAGGGTCCTGCACTCGGCTTTTCTTCGTTGATGGTCCCAGGGTCCTCCACTCCTGGAATGCAAGACAAAACCACTCCCCTCCTTTTGTTACAAAATGTCTACCTTTACATTTGCAACACTCACAATCAGTCCTGATAGCAATTATTCACTATTGAAACCCAAGAGTCTTATCCCCATCTCCTTTCACCAGCCCTGTCCAGACAGGTTGGAAAACACTCAGTGGAGGTTCTACCTTACCCCGCAACCTCTGAAACTAGACTCCCTCTTGAAAGCTTGTAAGCCAGTCTTTGTCCCTTTGTAGCCCCCCATTTTGGGTAGCGAAGATCTAAGTTGCCCAGCAGCTCCTTCTTGGTTTCTGTCTCAATCTTGGCTTTCTCACCTGTAAGGGCATCACATACTCTTTCTCTAGTGACCTTTTCCAGTAACACATTTACCTCTTCCAGATCTTTCTGTAACTCTTACAAACTGGGAACCATGGAAGGACCAGATAAGATCAAAGGCCAAAGCTGCAGTCATGAAGGGCAGAGGACAGGAAACAACACGCCGAGCATGCCCACCAGAGCACTGGCAACATGGGCACTAGTTGCAGCCGTCTCCTTGCTTTTCAATACAGTTTGTCCATCTGTCAACAGCTTTTTTTTTTTTTT
>NW_006409063.1:460836-461859 GCF_000296735.1 Chrysochloris asiatica
GGGTGGCTATTGTAAATGGTATTGCCTTCCTAATGTCCTTTTCAACGCTGTCATTTTTGGTATAGAAGAATCCAAGTGATTTTTGTATGTTGATCTTATATCCTGCCACTTTGCTGAATCTTCCAATGAGGTCTAGTAGCTTTTTACTTCCAGCACAATATTGAATAGCAGTGGTGATCCTCTTCATTCTTTTGAGTGCCTAAAGTGATGACAGCTCTCGCTGACCCTCATTAAGTACCTACTATTTGCCAGGTGAAAGGAGTCCAGGTGGCGTAGTGAGTTAAGTTAAGCATTGCTCTGTTAATGGCAACATTTTTTTTTTCTTTTCATGTTTTATCATTTTATTAGTAATTATTCCTAATGGGTTATGAAGAAACTTAGTGAGTTCAATGAGTTTTACAAAAACTCATACAGTATATGTTCACCAACAATCAATAAAGCATCAGCAGTACTATTATCTGGGCAAAATGTCAGGCTGATGCCAAAAGCAACATGCAATATAAAAAGTTACAGTATAATTGAAGACAATTTGCTGAATATTAAAAAACACCTCAAAAGGAACTCTTTGCAACCAGTGTAGAGCTATCAATTTCAAACCACACCAAGTTCATCAAATTGTATCAGATTACTCCCCCCCCCCCCCCCCCCTTTTTTCTTCTTCTAGTCGAGTTCTGATCATCCAGCCATTGAAGCCATGTTGTTGTTGTCAGGTGCCATCGAGTTGGAACCAACTGCACAGCAACCCCATGCACAGCAGAACGAAACAATGTCTGATCCTGGATCAACCTCACTACTGCTGCCACACTTGAGTCCATCAATGATGCCACCTTTCTGATCCATCTTGTTGGGGTTCTTCCTCTTTTTCTCTGATCCTCCATCTTACCCAGCATGACATCCTTCTCCAGCGACTGTTCCCTCCTGACAATATGTCCAATGTATGAGAGACGAAGCTTAGCCATCCTGGCCTCCAAGGAGTACTCTGGCTGTACTTCTTCCAAAACAGATCTATTGGTTCTTTTGGCA
>NW_006409063.1:463594-464953 GCF_000296735.1 Chrysochloris asiatica
GAACTGTAGGTCTACCTCCAGCTCATTTGTTTTACCTACTCATCTTATTTCTGGCCATGAGCTGAGATTTCCTGTTGCTTTTTGGGCATTGTCAATAATTAAGATGAATGTATGTTTGTGTATTATTAATTGTCAGTGAAGCTGTTTAGTTAGACCTTGATATCTTAAGGAAAATTTGCCTCCTAATTTTAAGCTGGAAAGTCAATGGAATTTAGAAAAGAATTGTAAGTACATGGTATTTTAGATTTTTGGTGTAAATATCAAGAATTGTGTACTAATTGTCTTTGTACTGATCTTTAAAACAACCAATGAAATCAGTTATCAAAGGAAAAAAAATCCAAACCTCGGCAACCTAAGACAGAGCCATTGCCATGCTGCAATGGGTTTCGATGAAGGGTAAGACTGAGGAATTCGCATTGACTGCCTAAGACAGGCAGCGTCCCTTAAACAAATAATAAATAAGGGGGAATCTGATGTAGACCGTGCTGACCCGGTCAGGAGGTCAAGCGTTGTTGACAGTCCAAAGAGACTCTGAAGCCATGTTAAGTGGGTATTATCTGCAAGCATGGGTGGGATTTTTTATCTTTTGAGTGACTATTGTAAATTGTATTGTTTTCCTGATTTCATTTTCAGAGTTCTCTTTGTTAGTGTAAAGGAATCTGAGTGTTGTATTTTAATCTTGCACTCTGACATTCTGCTGAATCTTTCAGTTGGTTCCAGTAATTTTCTTGGTGAGTCTTTGGGATTTTCTATGTATAGGATCATATCATCTGCAAATAGAGTTTTACTTCCTCTTTTCCAGTTTGGATGCCTTCTATTTTCCTTCCTTGCCTGATTGCTCTTCTCTAACAGTACAGTATTGAATAAGGAGTATATAGGCATCCTTGCCTGACTGCCATTTGCTATGGGAATATGTTTAGTCTCTTTCTGTTGAGTCTAATATGTATCATTGATTTGCTTATATGCAATTAATTAAAGCCTTAATTATGTTGAGGAAGTTTCCTTCTATTCATAATTTGTTAAGCTTTTTAAAATTAGGAGTAGATTTTGGATTTTATCAAATGCCTCCTCTATGTTGATCAATATGATGATATGGTTCTTTTCCTTTGTTTTACATTGTTTTTCTTTCTAATCTTGAACCATCTTTGCATGCCTGGTGTGAATCCCACTTGGTCATGATGTATTATTTTTTTGATTCTGTTGATTAGGATTTCACTAAGAATTTTGTGTCCATGTTCATAAGGGATATTGGTATATAATTTTCCTTTTTCTTAAATGTTTTATTGTGAATTATGTGATAGTTTACATGGGAGAACATTAGTTTTACATTCATTCTATCATATATCGTCTCATTGCCAT
>NW_006409063.1:465053-494902 GCF_000296735.1 Chrysochloris asiatica
CTATGATGTGAAGCTGATGATGTGCCCTGTAAACTTTCACTCAATCCAAAATAAAAACATTTAATAAAAAAAAAAGAAAAAAAAAAAGGAAAAAAAAATCCATTGAATACTTTGGTGTATTTGTCTCTGTAACCCACAGTTTTGTGTTTATTTGCCAACAGGTGGTGACATTTTCTCTCATCCTAGTGGTGTGGAAATTGCCACACGCTCCCTTGAACAACAACGGCTCTTGCCTGCATCTTCCAGTGTCTCCTCTGTCAGAGAGCCCACCAGAGTCATTCTTCCAGTGCTGGCCTTGAACTGAGTGAGAAGCGCCTAGCAGAGATGGTAAAGATGACAAAATCCAAAACCTTCCAAGCATATCTGCCAAACTGCCATCGTACATACAGCTGTATCCACTGCAGGGCTCATCTGGCCAACCACGACGAGCTCATCTCCAAGGCAAGTGCTGTGTCAGATGTTAAGGAAACACCATGACCACTAGCAGTGTTTGTCATCATGACTCCTTGTTAGTACATGAGTCTTTAGCCATAATGTGATTTCCACATGTGGTGCAGGGGAGATCTAAGCTTGCTGTTCTAAGAGTCTAAGCCTTCTGATTGAGTATGACTATACTTCAATTTTGGTCATGATCTCGGCACAAAGTGGGTGTTTTTGGTTCCTGGTCCTTCCCTAGTTAAAAATATTACCAAAAATATGATTCTGCCTGATAAAATATTAGATTCCAACGAAAACAATCTCTATATTGGTTCTTTTTCAGGGAAGGAAACTTTTTAGTTTGCTGGTTGCCAAGTTTCTGTGAGACTTGGCTTCAGAGCTCTGAGGCTCCGGGCTCAGGCAACACTGGTCAACTCAACCCTAAGAAGGGAGGGAAGCCACACCTTAACAGTTTTAGAAAGGCTGCTTCCTCCTCAGGATCCGCTAATGACAAGAGGAGAGGGAGGGCCAGTGGGGAGGTGCTCCAGGATGATGAAGTTGGCTAGGATAGGAGAAGCTGGAAGAGAAAAGGAGCTACATCGAGATAGCAGAGAGCAGAGAATAATCAAGTGCTGACAGATAGTCCCAGGGCTCAGGTGGGCCTTGAAGGAGAAGTGGTTTGAATCAAGGAGGCAGTGCTAAGGTGTTCAGGGTGAGGAAACCTGACTCCCCTCATAAGGGCTGCCTATGTACTTGAGAGTTGTATGTCTTGGTGATTTTCTGTTGGGATCTATTCTTCATGGGGTTTGTTCAGCTTCAAGAATGCTTATCTTCTCATCTTTCAGGATGTTAGGGAAATTTTCTTCCAGCAGGTCTTCAACTATCCCCTCTGTGGTCTTCTGTGATCTTTCCTGTTCTGGATCTCCAATAACCCTCAGGTTATTCCTTTTCATGTTGTAGACTTTCTTCAGATTTTTTCTTTCTTTTTTTGTTTGCTCTTCTATCTTAGCAGTATTGAGAGATTGCCTTCAAGCTTGCTGGTTCTGGCATCCATCTCTTCATTTCTGCTCCTTTGCTTTGCCCTTTTAGCATATTGTCCATTTCTGATATATTGTTATTAATCATTTGGACCTCTTTTTGCAGGTTTAAAATAGTTTCCAATGTTATTTCTATCTTATTTGATTGTTCTTACAGCACTTTCCTGACTTCCTTATTTTTCTCAACCCCTCTGTGGAGCATTTGGGTGTATTTCAGTATCATTCTCCTGAATTCCTTATCAGGCAATTCCAAAGCCCAACCTCCTTCCAATGGGAAGTGTACGTCTATCTCCAGCTCATTTGTTTTAGCTACTCATCTTGTTTCTAACTATGAGCTGAGATTTCCTGTTGCTTTTTGGGCATTTTCAATAATTAGATGAATATATGTTGGTGTATTATTAAACTTTCTGATTGCCTCCTGGTAGATGTGATCAGGAGACGGGCTTCCCTTTTCACTTCTCTTATTACTCCACTCAGAGTAATTTCAGCAAGTGTTGGCTATCTATCTGGTATTGACTCTTGCCTGGATGGTAGGATTTTATAGGGTGTGATTGTAGCTTGGCTACATGACCAAAATTACTGTATCTTCTTGGGTAATGTAGGGAGAGAAAGACCCTCCACCCAAGGTAAAAACAAAATAAAAAAACCCAGAATGGACACTAAAGTCTATAATCACCACACTCACATACACACACGAAAAAACACCAAAAACCATAGCCCATTTTTCAGCTTCTTGTCTTCAAGGCTGCCTTAGAAATTTCAAAAAATACCATTGCTCCTTATGACATAACTCAAGATTTAATTTTTGGCCTCTTTCTTTTTTTGGCTGTCTCTCTCCATCTCCTCAAGCCCATTCAGGTGTTTCTCCTAGTAAGAAACAGCCCAAGGCTGGCCAGAGCCAATTTGGGTGACCCTCCCATTTTCTTTGATTCTGGGCTTAGTGGTCTTTGCTGAGCAGATTCATGCACCTGTGTAGTAGAACCCTCTGGGGGCGGGGGGGGGGGAATGTCCACTTGCTCAGGCACCCTCTCAAGTCACCAGAGTGGAGGTACACAGAGACAAATGAGCAGATAAAAAAAAAAAATGTTCACACCTTTATGTCCGATGATTGGCCAGACCCCTGCGATGGGAGCACTGCCTTACTCTAGTATCAGCTCTGTCCCACTCAAGATGGCTGCTCCAGGACCCACTGGAAGCCACAGATCAGGAAACACTACATTTCTTACTTATGCTACCAATTCCACTAGCGACCCTTCTAAATATTCCTTTATATCTAGTTCAGAGTTCCAGGACCATCCCCTGAAACCGCTTCATCCAGTATTCCGTGTTATTACTGGTAGAGGTTTACATGATGCCTCTCCCTAATCCACCATCAAGCCCTGAATCCTGCCTTTTCCTTTGGATGTATTTAGATGGAAAGGTGTGGAAACTTGCCCTTGTTTAATGCCCCTTCCCATTCCCCCCCCCCCCAAGAATGATGTATCTGAACTGCTTTAGAATGGGGCAACAGGAGAATTTAAAGAGACTGGTGGGTTTTCAGGTGAAGACCACTTCTTTTATATCTCATTTCCTGACCCTCTAGTTGGGTGTAGCTCTCTGGGCCAATAACATGCACCCTTTGAAGCTGGTTTTTTTCATTTAGAATTAGGTGCAGGTTAGCAGAGCAGATTTTCATTCAACAAATCATACACATTTTGTCTCATTTCATTGCTATTCCACACTGAAATATCCCCTATCCCACTTTGTCCGTTTCCATTCTTCCTCCTTTCCTAATCCTTTCTGCCTCCTGAACTTTGTCTTTGGGTGAATGTGGCCCCTGTTGATTATTCTAAAAGCATACCTTTCTAGTATTATTATTCCCTTTATAGACCTATTTGGCTGAAAATTGAACTCACAGGGTGAGTTCAGTTCCAGACCTGAAGGGTAAGAAAGGCAACAGTTTTGGGGTGAAAGCTGGCTTCATGATTTTGCATGGCCGGCAGAAAGTTGAGGCTGGTGCAGTCAGCCATAGCACTATGCTTTTCCACATAATGGCCACTCCTGTTAGATCAGGGTTGCAGGGTGGTGATGCAGTCTCTGCTCTTTTATAACTTCTCCCAGTGGAGCTCATTTGGACACTGAGTAAGCAGTCCCACTGGGGGCTCCATGGCAGGGTTACTTCCAGGTCATCCTCTGGGAAGGACCTTCCCATGAGGTGACTGCCTCTGGGAAGGACCTTCCCATGAGGTGACTGCCTCTGGGAAGGACCTTCCCATGAGGTGACTGGGGGCTCCATGGCAGGGTTACTTCCAGGTCATCCTCTAGGAAGGACCTTCCCATGAGGTGACTGCCCTGAGCCTGGACCCCAGAGCCCCTAGGCCTTTGGTGGCTGATTGTGGCCCCCACCCACAAGATGCTGTGTCACATAGAGGTCCATTCCAAAACACACAGGTCATAGCCATGTTTCATGTCACTGTCAACAATCTTGTAATAAACTTTTCTTCCTCATTGCAGTCTTTCCAGGGAAGTCAAGGACGAGCTTACCTCTTCAATTCTGTGTGAGTACTGTGACTGGGAATGGTACAGACAGGCTGTAAAGCCATTTAGTTGACCAGTTATTCAAAGCTGGACTGGGCAGTTAGACCCCACCAGTGAGGCCGATCAGAGTCCTGGGAATTCCATGAAAGCCTAATTCTTTTACCTGATATTCCATCTTTCACAGTCATTTTGGTTTCATTGTTTTCTGCATGCAGTAGGCTTTTGTGTTAGTATGCTCAGTAGAGATGCCCTAGTAACACAGTAGTGGTTCAGTCTTCCCAGGAGAGAGGCAGTCTGCTCCCATAAAGATTTGTAGTCTAAGAATCTATGGACACTGTGCTCTAAGGCGTCACTGAGTAGGGACTTGTTGGCCATGAGTTCTTGGTTTACGCTTGACAGGTTGGTAGACATCTCCTTACAGCCAATCTCAGCATGGGAGTCTCATGGGGAAATGAAGAGTTTGATCTTACACAATGGATACAGGGTAGGGGAGGTGGGATATTAAGAAGAAAACTGCTGACCTTTGGAAAGTTCCACTGTCTAGTAACTGATTGGCTCTAGAAATTAATGCCTCCTGGTTGATGGCAGGTGAGAGCAGGTGGCGCCCCTGCAGGCTGGGGGAGGAAGTGCTGGTATCTGCCTGATTCCTAGGACCATCGTGACCTTCTTCCCTGTAGGGTGAACGTGGGCTGTGGCCCTGCCGAGGAGCGCGTCCTGCTCACCGGCTTACATGCTGTCGCAGATATCTACTGTGAGAACTGCAAAACCACTCTGGGCTGGAAATATGTGAGTCCCCATCTGACTGGCAGTGCATCTCAGAGCGCCCCTATCTAGTGTCCTAAATGATATCTGTCACAACTGGACAAAAGTAACATGCTCGAAGTGTGGAGAAGTGTAACTGTCAATGAGCTCATTGCTTACAGTAGAATGGAGGTTGTCAAATGTGTGATCCCATGGTGAGCCCTGGAGGCACAGTGGGTTAAGTGTTTGGGCTGAGAACCAAAAGGTCCATGGTTTAAAACCCACTACAAGCTCAAGCTCTGCAGGAGAAAGATGAGATTGTATACTCCTGTATATATAAAAAAAACCCCACTGGGACAGTTCTACTTTGTCATATAGGGTCACTATGAGATAGCAGCAGCTTTGCTTTCATTTTTTGATTCCCAAACACACCTGCATTTTTGTAAACAAAACCAGTGTCTAGTTAAGGGTGCTGCCCAATTATCAATAGCCACTGCAGTCCCACCCCTGTGGCCTGGACTCAGCCACACTGAGTGAGGAGGTAGCCCCAAAGTCCAGTGGTCAGGTTCATCCCTCATTGAGAAAGACACCATGGCCAGGCCTTCAGCATGGTTACTTTGTAGTAACAATTCCAGCAGGTTCTTTTCACTTCCTTCTCCCCATTCTTCTGCATCTGTTAGCAGCCTAGTGCCACCAAGATTCCTTTCTTTGCCATGAGGATTGTAAAACTGAACAGTTAGGTAGATTCTGCCCTGAAGCCTTTTCTCTTTCTTTTTTTGTTTTCAAGGAACATGCCTTTGAGAGCAGTCAGAAATACAAGGAAGGAAAGTTTATCATTGAGCTTGCCCACATGGTCAAAGACAATGGCTGGGAATAGACTGAGGCCTGCCGAGCATCTGAATGCTGTTCTGTCAGAAACTGTGACGGTCACGAAGACCCGGGAGCATTCTGCACAACACTGTTTCTCCAACTTCACACCTTACAAGCATGCTGTGGTGCTCTTAATGTAGAAGGCCCTGCACAGTGGCCAGCTCCTTGGGTAAGGCCCACCCTGTCTGTTCTCTTCATGGACAAGATTGTTACTGAAGTTTTTCAATGAGCTTTTTCTAACTTCTCAAGTTCTAGAGAAAGAATTAACCAACTGATGACATACCTGTTGAGTTAGTGTCTTCTTATAACTCATGCCTTTAACATGGACTTTGGCTGTGTGTCCTTATAGAAAAACCAAACAATCTCTAGCATCTGTAGGGCAGGACCCCTTTTCCAAGTATTGTAACTTTGTAAATAATTTATTCACAAAAGCTACACGTTGCTTGTTCCTCTTGCAGATAAACTGTTAGAAGCTCATTTAGGAATCTCCTGGAGAAGTCGATGGATTTGTTCGAGTGTTTTTTAGCCTTGTTCACAGAGGTCAGGCCTGGTAGCAAATTAGGTATGTAAGCCACAAAGAAGGGTAACTGATAGGAACGCTTCTTTAAACCACTGGATTACTGAGCAGGTAAACCAGCAGCAAGACATCTGTTTCTGTGGTTCCTGGTCCCTTGCCCACAGTGGCTCAGTGTTGGTGATTGCTTTGTCGTGTGTAATTGTGCTTCACACACCACACAGAGCTTGTCAGTTTCATACTCTACTTGATGTCCCTGAAGACAAGGTAGTTTTTTGCTTATGGAAAATGCCAGGGCCAACAGGAAGAACTTCAGCTTGAGATAGAAAGCTGTTCTCGAGATTGGTCTGGTGGTTTTAGAGTTGTTGAGAAAAGATTAAAATTACAGAAAAGTGTGAATTCTGTAAGTGATGCTGTCTGGTTAGCTGGACGAGCTGTGTGGTCACTCCTCACACCTGGCTGTGCTGAGTGGAAAATTTTACAGGGTGCTGTTGGCCTGTGGTGGTGGGGCCACTGCAGGATGCCACTCCACTCGGTGGCAGATCTGAGGTGGAGGTCAGGATACTTTCCAGCCTGCTTCATAGCTGAAGGATCCACCAACAGGACATAGAGAGGCAGGCGACCCAGAAGGAAATGTAGCTATTTGCCAAGCAGGAGGAGAGAGCAGTGTCCCCAGGAACTGAGGCAGAGCGGGTCACAGTAAAAGAATGGCCTGCAGTCTGTGTGGTTGTCCCTGCCAACTCAAACTCAGAGCAGGACTGTGTGGGTGCTGGTGCCATGCTGGCTTGGCCTCTCATCCCTGCAGTTCACGTCTGGGGCTGTCTGTCTCACTAGGGACCCAGCAGCCTTGCAGCACAGCCCTTGATGGCAGGCATAACAGAGCCCATTCTGGCTCTGTAGGTGGACATTGGGCTAGGTTCCACATAATCCTTTGCAGATTGGGCCTCTCCTAGCAGTCCTTTTTTTTTGTCCCAGTCATTTACAGCTTTTAGAGCATGCATTTACTCAGCCAGTGGCATTCTGTGCCCAGGTCTGAATCTGAGAATGCTTCATATGGGACTGCCACATGAAGGCGCAAACCCTGGCTTCAGTGCTTAGTTAAAACTTGATGTTCTAAGACATCTCAGTTGAATACTAGTGGTGGCTGTTAGGTGCCATCATGTTGGCTCAGTAACCCTGTGTACAATGGAATGAAACACTGCCTGGTCCTGCACCAGCATCACAATTGTTGCTGTTTGAGCCCATCTTGTTGAGGATTTTCATTTTTCCCTCTCCACCAAACATGTCTAGGTACTTAGCTTAATTGAGAATTTAGCTTAAGCTAGCCTTCTACTTTCTCAGTTCACTTTGACAGGTGGGAGCTCAGCCTGGGCCATGCTGAAGGCTGAGCCCAGGGATAGGGGCAGGTTGACACCAGGACGCTGGGCGGGCAGAGAACCTGAGCTTTAGACCTCTGCTCTTACATCAAAGAGAACCTTTTGTATATACTAAAATTTATATTTTAAGTTTTTTATCTTCTGGGTACGTTTATAGCTCCTCTTTTGAGCACTTTGTTGGGTTCTTATACTGTGTTGTCTTTTGTGATGGTATTTAAAGTTTTTACTAGCGGTCTTAGTACTTATTTCATATATATTTTTTGTAATTGACACCAACAAAGCATTTTATCAATTTTGTGTTGGTTTCCTGTACATTACAAGCCCCTTTTCATACCAAATGAACTTACCGTGAGCTTCAGGGTAGTGATGTGCTGGTAAACTCTTGGAATGGTCCACCTTCTTAAATTCCTCAATAGTGAATTTTCATCTTCTAAATTATTTGAAATATTTTTCCTTAAGACAGTGGGAGGTGATGCCTGTGTTACAAATCTGAGAGTAAATCCAAGATTATAGCTACTATGCTCCCAGTTTTTTGTGTGTGATCAGTGGAGGGGTGCAGACAAGTTCTCTCAGTAAGATACTCCTTAAGAGTGCCTTCAAAAAACAAATCCAATCACAACAGTGACTTCCAAGGGGATCTGCTGGGCCAGTGCAATTCAAAGCTCAGAAGGTTATGGGGACTTTTTTGGGACTCCAAAGGGATCATCTTGACACAATTTCTCTAAGGACACAGGATGATCTGGGCACTTGCTAGGAAGTTTTCAGAAAATGTAAACCTGAACTGGTAAGACTAACACCAGGAAAGTTTCATTATTTTCCCAACAATACACTGTTCTTTTCAGGAGTAGCAAGCCCTATTCTACGAGAATTCTGTTGGAAAACTTTACCCATCCAGTCTTCAGCCCTGATCTTGCCCCTTCAGGCTTTTTTTTGTTCTCCAAACTAGAACATTTAAAAGGAAAATTATTCCAGTCCCTGCTGTTTTGAGGTGATGTAAATCCAAGAGCACACATTTCTTCAGGGAAGAGTTAGATAACGCCTTCAAAAGTGTATAGATCTACATGTAGAACAATTTAGAAACAGTAGCTTAATATTTTGTTATTTTTGCTAATAAGAATTTTCTGTGATTTTATGACTAAACTTTTGGATTTACCTTCATATTAGGGGGACGGCGGAAGGGACTTCAAAAAGTTTGTGTAACTAAACACAGCCTAGGACCGTGTTCTGACAGAGTGGATTGGTTTTATATACACATTGTAGATATATATATATATATATTTAATCTTAGCACTTATTCTTGATGACATTCATCAGGTATCAGAAAGGTTCAGAAATGGGAGTTTTCTCAAAAGCCCTTTATCAGGTGCTTACAAAATCAAAGTGATTTGATATTTAGAAAACTGTGACTTATGGTCTGCCAGGAACTACAAAATTTAGATCCTGAGCCTTCAATGCTTAGCCCTGCATGGCACATGTGGGTGGGGCCCCTGGAGGCTCGCCTCCGGAGCAGAATGGGGAGCTGGGGTACAGCTGCCTCCAGTGCAGCCATGTTGCCAGGCCTGTGGTCCTTATTCTACAACTTTCCAGGGGGGTGGTGGTCTTGTGGAAATAGCCCTACCCTGCCCTACTGCTGCCCTGTGAAGCCGGGACACTCCTCTGCAGGGGCCCAGCAAGCATCTTACTGGGTCCATCTCAGAAGCACTACCTCCAAGGGAGCTTCTTAGAGTCACCAAGAGTCTAAACAAAATATGTATCTGACTGGCCCCTTTAGCTCTCATTCACGCTTCTGAGCTATTGTGCATGCCTGGCCCACAACTCTGCTCTTGTCTAGCCTCTGAGCCATCTCCCATAGGGGTGAGTTATCCACGTCTGTTTGCAGGTGGTCCTTCAAGTCCCTGAGGATATGGGGGTATCAGGGCTGGGAAAAAATGGCACAAGAGCCAACAGTCTGGAAGCAAATGTCATCATGCACTTCAGTTTAAGGTCTTAGTGGGAAGGAAAGGAGAAAACCAAGGAGTCACACCTCAGCTGGCAGACAGTGGTAAGCTTCGCTGGTGGTTGGACAGCCCAGGATGGTGAGACCTGTTGCCATGGAAGGTTTTCAGAGTCAGGAACTGACTGGGGTAAATAGGGCCTGAGATGACCATAGGGTGTGGAAGCCTGGCCTGAGGAAGCTCTCAGCACCAGGGAAAAGCTTTAATGAGTCTCTATGGAACAGCAGCCTTCAACACACAGGCTCTGAGTTGACTACCATGAGCTGAAGTCCCCAAAGCCACTGCTGGGCCTCTTCTTGGCTGCCGGGGTGGCTGTGCTGGTGGATAGCTCATCCTGCGCTGCCCGTTTCCTGTGAAGACAGAAATTGACTGCACTATTGTTCAAGATACCCAAGCCCTCAGGACGGCAGCGGGTACAAGTGTCCACATACACTCCAGCTAGCCTCCTTGCCCACCCCTGAGAGATCAGCCCCACTCACGTGGCTTCGGGGCTAATGTACTTGCCCACCCCCTGGCGGTATGCTTGGGGTCCTGGGCTCCCCAACTGGGGCGTGGTTGTCTTCATGGTCTCTGGAGCTGCTACTCTCAGCTGTGTCTTCTTCCTCTCCTCAGCAATCTGTGGGGAGGGGGTGAGCTAGGTCGAGGTGCCAGGCAGCACCTCATGGGACAACTCAGACCATAGGTGTGCATGTCCCACCCCCATCCCTATCATGAGAACAACTCACACACAGGCCCTCTGAAAGTGGTAGCCCTAAGCCCCTCACCTGAGCATCAGCCTCTTCATAGGGGTCCACAAACACAGTGGTGGACTCGATTTGGATCTCTTCCTGGGGAAGGGGAGGAGTGGTCAGGCTGGCAGAGGCAGCAGGCTCCTCCACCTTCTCCCTTGGGGCCCACTGGCCATTCTAGCACACATACCTTAGGGCGGTCAGTTTTGGGGTCACTCTCCACATTCTCCATGGCTGTCAATGTGTCAAATCCCCCAACAACCCTGTAGGAGGGAAGAAACAGGACTGATCAAAGCACCCCCCACATGCACACACCCCAAAGCATCCACATGGGCAGGGCTGGGTAGGGTGCATTACAACCCCACTACCATCAGCTCTGGTGCCTAGTTTGGCTCCTATGTTTGTAAATAAAGTGTTATTTGGACACATGTGATCTGGGCTGCTTCCCTGCTAGAACAGCAGAGGTGAGTAGTTGTGATCGAGACCAGAAGCCCTTAACAGAAAAATGTACTCAACCTCTGGACTAGAGGAAGAAAAAATAAGGTGGTCTGGGAGGAAAGGGATGCTGGAACTGAGTCTCAGCTGGCTCTCAGCAGCACCCACAGCAACCTGGGTAGAGTGGGCCTTGAACCATCATGCAGCTTCTCTTACCGCCCAAAGATGGTATGCTTCTTGTCCAGGTAGGCACAGGAGCGGAAAGTGATGAAGCTGAGGAGAGGAAACAAGAAGGTGAGGAAACACTTGGGACCTTGTGCAGGCTGCCTGGGCTCTCCCACACCCTAGAGCCTATTCTGGAACCCAGAGCTTACACTTAGCTGGGAAGGTTACCAGGTACCCAAAGCCTTGGAGCAAATCCAACAATGGGAGGTTCCCTCTGGTTCCTCCAGCTGAGCCCCAAGCAATGACTATGAGGATGACATAGGACTGGGCAGTGTTTGGTTCTATTGAGCTTCTGGATCAAATTTTGGCAAAACAGAAATGATCTAACTGATCCTTGACTGATGGACTTGAGAATTGTCCTGAACCAGAAAGGCTTCTTAGTCAGTGGCCAGGTGCCACCAAGTTCCAACATGCAGCTAGCACTAATGTAATTAAAACTCCCAGATCACATAAAGACAGCCAACCCCTAGTCACTGTGTGCAAGCAACATGGGTCTAAACCAAAACCATATGAAGCCAGTACTAACACAGCATCCAGCTCCCACATGACAAGAGTAGAAGCTACAGGTGCAGCCCAGGAACAATTGTGCTACAGAATGGAAAACCCAGTCCACCCATGGGCCACATCCACAGATCCAAGAAGGAATCCACCTATGATGATAGGTACCATCTAGCTGGTTCTGACTCATACTGATCCTGTGTACAATAGAACCAAACACTACCTATCTTATGTCATTCTCAGTAGTTGCTATGATTGAGACCATTGTTGACACTAAGTCAATCCATCTCGAGCATCTTCCTCATTTCACTGATGCTCTACCAAGCATGATGTCATTCTCCAAGGACAAGTCCCTCCTGATAACATGTCCAAAGAACCTGAGATGGCATCACTTCTAAAGACCATCTGGCAGTACTTTATCCAACACAGATTTGTTCTTTCTTCTGGCAGTCTACGGTAGTACTTTGAATATTCTTTGCTAGCACCATATTTCAAATGCAATGGTGATTCTCCAGTCTTCCTTATTCATTGTCCAGCTTTTGCATACAAATGAGGCCAATGAAAATACAATGAGTTAGGGCAGGTGCATCTTAGTCCTTGAAGTGACATCTTTGTTCAACACTTTGAAGCAATTTTTTTGCAGCAGGTATAACCAATGCAATGCAGCAATAGAGTTCTTGACTGCTGCTTTTATGAGCATTGATTATAGATCCAGATAAAATGAAATCATTGACAACTTCAATCTTTTATTTATCATGATGTTGCTTATTGGTTCAGTTGTGAGAATTTTTGTTTTCTTTGCATTGAGCTGTAATACATACTGAAGGCTGTAGTCTTTGATCTTCATCAGCAAGTACTTCAAGTTCTATTTACTTTCAGCAAGCAAGGTTGTGTTATCTGCATATTGGAAGTTCCTTCTTCCAATCCTGATGCCACAGTGTTCTTCACAGTCCAGCTTAGTATTTGCTCAGTATACAGACTGAATAATACCAGGAGGCTTCCATCTTCTCTTGATGCTTCCTATGTTGTTCAATATTTTGCCATAAAAATCTGTAAATATTTTCTTTACTGTATTTTTAATGACCTTTTGCTTTATGTATGAGGGGTCTTCAAAAAAACAGTGGATGGAAAAGTCCATTATCTTTTTCTTTTTTTAATGCTTTTACTATGAATTGAGTAATAGTTTACATGGCAGATCATCAGTTTTACACTTCACAAACCATTATTTTGTTTCATTGCAAAGATTACAATCATGCACCATTGGTTAACAGTATTTAATGCTATTCCTTTATTAAATGTACACAAAACACAGAAAATATATGTTTAAATGTCCAAAGGACACATTTTGCAAGCTCGCAGACACACAGCTATTCTCATTCCATGCACCTAGAGTCTCAACTGTTTGATCTCTCTGTGACATTGCCTGTACCTCCTTATCTCTGCTGTCACTGCTTTTCTGGTTAGGATCCCATGCTCCACTCATTCTCTTCCCTCTTGATGGTCCTAGGGTGCTTTGTTCCTGGAATGAAAGATTAACTAGTCCCTGCTTTTATTTTAGTTTCACCTCTTCTATATTTACAGTTGTGACAACTATGATTAGTCATGGTAAGAATTACTACTGAATAAAAACAAATCCTATCCCTGTCCTCCCTGATCTGGACAAGAGGAAAACTATCAGTGGGGATTGTACCATCCCTCTTGTTGTGAAACTAAGCACACTCAAGAAAGTTTGTAAGCCAGCCACTTTGTGCCTTTATAGTCTCCCGTTTTTGGTAGCCAACATCTAAGTACACCCAGTGTACTGAAGGGACAAGCTTGATCCTTGATATGAAGAATCCTTCCCTTTCAGTTAGAATTTTGAGCAATTACATCCATAAGCCAAGGTCCAGTTCATCAAACTGTAGTAGTTTACACTTGTTCCCTTTATAAAACTTCTTTATCTTCATGTGGTTTTGGTTTTTTTAAATGTTTTATTGTGAATTTTACATGTTTACATGAGACAACTTTAGTTTTACATTCATTCCATTGCCATGGTTCCAATCCCCTTCATGCATCATCAACCGACCAAAGGGTATGTCCTAGAAACCCGCCCCCTACTCTCCCTCCTCCCCGCCCAGTCTTCGACCCACAGGCCCTCTCTCTCTCTGGATCCAAAGTCCCCAACTGCTTCATCACTCCATGTCATCGTCTCTGTCTCCATCTCAGGGATCTGTGGTTCTCTGGGTAGGGTCCTGCTCTCGGCTCTTCTCCGTTGATGGTCCTAGAGACCTCCACTCCTAGACTGGAGAAGTAATTGCTCCCTTCCTTGCTATAAAACGTCTACTTTTGCACTTCCAACCCTCATAATCAGTCCTGATAACCATTATTCACTACAGTATCACGAGTTACCCATCTGTATTTCATTTTATCAGCTCCGCCTAGACAGACTGGATAGTACTCACTGGAGATTCTGCCTTCCTCCATGCCCCCTAGCTCTAGGTTCCCTCTTGAAAGCGTGTAAGTCAGTCACTTCTTGCCTTTGTAGTTCCCCTCTCCCCATTTGGGTATCCAATGTCCAAGTTGCCCATCTCTTCATGTGGTTTTGATCTGCAAGTGATCCAAGCTAGGTCAAATGGATACTATCTGCAAATTTGGAAGTACTTGAATGCCTCCCCTCATTTAGACCAGCTGGCCACTTTATTCTCAGCTCTAGCCCCAAGTAGCTAGGTCAGTGTCCATGGGTTCCAGAGTTTACACGTCTCCCTAAACTTCAGACCATCCAGCCCCTTCCTCTTCTCTCTCTCATCTCAAGATTGGCAGGTGTCTATGGAACACTGCCAAACTCAGCCCATATCTTCATTGCTGCATTTCCCCCATTTCCAATCACAAGTAGAGAGAATATAGAGAACTTTTGAAGCCCCTTCATACAGTTGCCCTTTAAGCTGCTGAAAATAGGTATTGCTGAATAAGTTATTGGTCTTATAAAATTCTGTCATGTGAACTCCAGAGTTATTTCTATCCTCTGTTTCAAACTTTTGCATTCTAGTCATCCATATTTATCAATGCACACTTGACTGCATGTTTGATCAATTTCAGACTGCAGAAGTTGGCAGAAATCTTCAATTTCCCTTATCTTTGGCTTTAGTGGTTGGTGTGTAAATTTGAATAATAGTGACATTTAACAGGTCTTCCTTGCAGACGTGTGGATATTATCCTATCACTGGAAGATCTTCAGGATAAATCTTATAATGTTCTTTTTGACAATTAATGTGACACTATTCTTATTCAATTTGTCATTCCCAGCATAGTAAACCATATATGATTGTCTGATTCAAAATGGCCAAAACCAGTCTATTTCAGTTCACTAATACTTAGGATATTGATCTTCATGCATTCCACTTTGTTTTTGACGACTTCCAACTTCCCTGGAGTCCTGGTGGGTGTTGTGTAGTATAAGCACTGGACCACAAAGTTGGTTTTAACTGCAAGGTTAGCAGATCCAATTCACCAGCTACTCCATGGAAACCCTATACAGGGTCACCATGAGTCAGACCCAATTGGATGGCACTTAACAACATACTTGGTACATTCCACATTCTAATTATTAATGGATGTTTGCAATTGTTTCTTCCCAGTTTGAATTATCCATCCACCTCATTAAGGTTGACTCTACTATGAGGAACAGAAGAAAGATGGGGCTTTCTGCTCCCATAAAGATTACAGCTTCGAAAACCCCATGAGTCGCTATGAGTTGGAACTGACTCCACACACACCACCTACTATGAGTGCCTTCCAACCATAGGGCTCATAATCTGGCACTATTATCAGAAAAATGATCTGCTGTGATTCATAAGGTTTTCAGTGGTGCATTTTTCAGAAATTCCTCTTTCCTAGCGTGTGTCTTGGGAGCCTGGTGACCTAGTGGGTTATGGGTTGGGCTGTTAACCCCAAGGTCTACAATTCAAATCTACCAGTTGCTCCATGGTAGAAGGATGAGGCTTTGTGCTCCTGTAAAGATTTATAGTCTTAGAAACACTATACAGGGTTGCTACGAGTTAGAACTGACTTGACAGCACTTAACAACAAGAGTGTGTCTTAGTTTGGAAGCTCCACAGGAAAACCTACTTGTATTTTAAATACTGGTGGCATATAACAAAAATTTGTTGTTGCATTAACCCACAGCACCACATCAGGACTCCGTATATATATATGTCTGTAACATGCCTACATATACATACATACACGTTGTTGTTGTTGTTAAATACCATGGAGTTGGTTCCGACTCATAGTGACCCTGCATAGGGTTTCCGAGGCTGTAAATCTTTATGGGAACAGAACGCCTCATCTTTCTCCTGAGGAACTGCTGGTAGTTTCGAACTGCCAACCTTCAGGTTAGGAGCCCAATCTGAAACCACTACGCTACCAAAGCTCTTTTATATATATTTCTAAAAATGCAATCTTGGTTTGGTGCTATAGGATAAGCACTGGACTGCTAATTGCTATGAGTCCATACTTAACAACAGAAATCTAAAAAATGATATTTGGTATCTTCCCAATTTAAATACTTGGAACACGGGTAGCTAATCTATAAAATTTTAGCCCAAAAAATGAAAACCATTTTATAAAAAATTAAGTGCCAACAAAACAGCATGTAGAATGGAACCAGTGAGATCATGAGCCTAAGACTATGTACTAAAGCCTGCCAAGGGAAACTGGAAACACAATTAGCTTGAAGACCATAAAAAGAGAAGTTAACCTGCACAACCTGCCCACACCAAACAGATTTTATAGGTGAATTCTATCAGACATTCAAACAAGAGATCACCCCACACTCTTCCAGAAAATAGGAAATGAGGCAAGGAAAATGTGATGTCACAACCAGTGATGGATAATACAAGAAAAGGAAAGGGAGGTCAATTGCACTTAGGATCACACACATCCAGCCCTTCAAAGGACATCCTAAGATATCACCTCTCAAAGGCTGGCTGGTCCGAAGTATGGTGAGACCTGGGGACTCCTGGGTTCATGGACAAGGACCTACCCATGGAGGGGCTATAGCTGAGAATGTAGCGTCTGATATGAGAAGTGAGGGGAGACACACAAGAACACCCAAACTTGCAGATAGTATCCATTTGACCTAGCTTCAATGGCTTGATGATCAGAACTCAACTAGAGGAAGATAAAAAGTTTTTGATAAAGGAAACAAATGTAAATTGCTAAAATTTGATGAACTTGACCTATACTTATGGATGCAGTAACTCAAAATACTAACTGAGAGGGAAGGAATCTTCACATCAAGGATCATTCCTATCCCCTATACAGAGTTGATAGGGATAGCAACTTAAATATTGGCTACCTAAAATGGTGGGGGGAGCAATAAAGGCACCAAGTCACTGGCTTACAAGTTTTCAAGAGGGAGTTTAAGAGTATGCGGGGGGTGGGGTAAAGAAAGAGTCCCCACTGAATAGCTACCATCTTGTCTAGATGGGTCTGGTGAAAGGAGATGGGGATACGATTCATAAGATTCAATAGTGAATAACTGTTGTCATGACTAATCACGACTGCCACACTTGTAAAGGTAGAAGTTTTGTAACAAAAGAAGGGGAGTGGTTAATCTTACATTACAGTCCAGAAAACAGAGGACCCTAGGACCATCAAGAGAGGAACGACAAAGAGAATGCGGGACCTTATCCAGAGAAGCAGCAGCGCCAGAGATGGGGACATGGAGAGTGGGAGCGGCTGAAGACTCTAGATTCATCAACTAAGAAAAGAAGGACTAAGAACTGGTGGCCAGAAGCAGACTTGCAGAATGTGCCCTTTGAAGATGTAAATTATTATATATGCCTGAGTGGGTTTTTTTGTTTTGTGTGTTTTTTAAAAAGCTAAAGTGGATAGAGAGAAATATTTTTAACTGATGGTATATGGAGGAGATTATAAACAATAATGTAATGAAACAAGTAATATGAGTTGTTGAATGTGAAACTGATGATGTGCCCGGTAAACTTTCACTCAATCCACAATAAAAACCTTAAATTAAAAAAAAACAGAGTGTGCGGGGGAAGGTAGAATCCCTACTGAATAGTTTTTATCTTGTCTAGATGGCTCTGGTGAAAGGAGATGGGGATCAAATTCTTACTCAGTAGTAACTGTTATCATGACTAATGGCAATTGTCACAACAGTAAAGGTTTTATAACAAAAAGGGGGAGTAGTTAATCTTACAGTCTAGGAACAGAGGACCCTAGGGCCATCAAGGGAGAAGAGCACAAATGAAATGTGGGACCCTATCCAGAGAAGCAGCCACACCAGAAATGGAGGCAGACATGAAGGCATGGAGAGAGAGAACAGCTGAGGACTCTAGACTCATGGAAAGAGAAAGGCCAGGAGGCAGACTTGCAGAATGTGCCCTTTGGTTGTTTAAATGACTATATATTCCTAAGTGAGTTTGTGTACATCCAAAAAAAAAAAACGCAACAGAAGCAAATATTGTTGAATGATGATGCACGGAGGGATTGTAATCATTACAATGAAACGAAATATAATGGGATGAGTGCAAAACCAATGTTCTCCCATGTAAACTATCACTCAATTCACAATAAAAACTTAAAATAAATTTTAAAAATGATATCACCTCTCCTTCCTCCTTAAACCTACACCTCATCCTTTATGCCCCACTGCTTCCTCCAGTCTTCCCCCAAACCTCCAACTTGGTAATCGTGGGCCTGGCCCATACCTCTTTCCCAGATTCCCCTCCTTGGTTCATGCGTCCTTCAACCTACAGTTTTCCTACCCACTGCTGCCAAGTCGATTTGATTTGGCTCATAAGGACCCTATTGGGCTGAGTACAAGTAATCCAGGGTTTCTGGACTGTCAATCTTTATGGAAACAGATAGGCTTATCTTTCTCCCAAGGTATGGATGGTGGGTTTGAGCCACTGACCTTCCAGTTAGCAGTTCAATGCTTAACCCACTGCAAAGAAATACAACCAGGAGCCCTAAAAAATCTTAAAAATAAGAAGACCCTCCTTTGAACCACAAGACCCTTTCCAAGGCCATGTTCATCCCCTAATCCTAGTGTCCCTCACATTGTCATCAAGTTGCTCAAACCAATATTACTTCCCTGTCCCCTTGCCACAGCATGCAGCATTTTCTTGCCTCTTTGGAAAACATTTTCTCCTATGACCTCTCAGACCCTTGGCCGCTGCCCCTCCTCAGCCAGCCTGTCCTACACAAACTCTCCCCACCCCCTCTCCTGGTAGCCTTTCAGCCTCTAACTTTAAGTACACCTGGGCGCTAGAGAGCCCAGTTGGTCCATCCTCTCTCCTAGGTCAAAACACTGACCCACTGGAACACCAGTAAATGGGTGTCTCACACAACATTCAAGACAGACTTCTTGGTAGCCAGATGCCTATAAAAAAATGGTTTTCTGCATCTTGAGGTTTAACACCCTCATATCCTGGGATAACAAAGTCAACTGACGTCACAAAGTGCATGTTCTGCATTCTAATGTGGAATCTGGGGTCTTAAAGGCATGTGAGCAGCCCCCTAAGAGGTAAAAATTGGTCTCTACTCATCAGAAACAAAAAGAAAGAAATCAAGTCTCAGAGAAGATACCAGTTTACAGGGCTAATTGCCATCATGGGCCACAGCCTCATCTATTCTGAGACTGGTGCCCAGTTGCCACTACTTACTACAATAAATGGGTCCTGACAGAACAGGAGAAAAACTCAGAGCAAAACGTAAATGCTTAAAAAAGTTTGCATTCACTGGGCCAGTTAAGATGTGAGGACTCACTGAGACTACGTTCTGAGATACTCTTTGAAACAAAAATGATCCTCTGAGGTCACCTATTATCAAAACAACAGATCCATGAGCACTGTGCTCCACTAAAAAGCCATCCGTGTGTGAACGAGAAGTCAGCAACTGCTCTAAATCAAAAATAAGAAGGGGGCAAGAAAACTAGAGTACTCAAAATGGAGTGAGTATGCAATGGAAAACGTAACTAATGTCACTGAAAAATTTGTGTTGTCAAATGGGAACCTAATTTGCTGTGTAAACTTTCACTGAAAACATAATAAAACATTATTTAAAAGGTGAAAAAAAGAAGATAGCTTTCTCATCTCTATACAACACAGCACCACAGCCAGTGGCTAACTCTACCCCTTAACCCACAGTCAATTGTTGGCAGGCTGAAACCACTCACCCTACCTGACCCCAGGTGCCACTGCTCATCTTGCCCCTCAGCCTCTCAAACACCCACTCTACTAAGCACTGAAGCCAGTGAGACCCTGGAGCCCTTATGTGTTTAGGAACAAAGATAAACTCAGACCTTTCTGAGTTCTGAAGAGACCTCAGCGCTCCTGCCAGTCTCCTGGCCCCTGCATGCACCTCCCATCACAGGGATCTACGTGTTTGCTAAGTGAAACCCTTACAACTTTCCATGTAGGGTCCTCTTCCTTCTCCAAGACGCCACTCTGAATCTCAGTGGTAACTACTGACTTCTAGTCTTTCATGCAGAGTCCTGGTGGCACCGTGGGTTCAGTGTTGGGCTACTAACTGGAAGGTCAGTGGTATGAACCCACAAGCTGCTCAAAGGAGGCAGATAAGGCTGGTCTACCCCCATAAACATTGACAGCCTTAGAAACCATATGGGGCAGTTCTACTCTATCCTACAGATAAGAGTAAGAGAGTCAATTCGATGACAGTGAGTTTTAAATTCTTCCTGGGGGGGTGGAGGGGGGTGTCCCTGGGAGTACAAACAGTGAATGTGCTGGGCTGAAAACTAAGAGGCTGGAGGTTCAAGTTCACCCAGCAAGAAAGGCCTGGCAATCTACTTCAGAAAAATCAGCCACTGAAAAGCCTCTGGGAGCACAGTTCTTGTGGTTTGGTTATTTCATAAGCATACAACCCAGTGTGCTGTACCACCCATGGACTTTACACACAGGCTTAGTGTCTGGCTGTGCCTTCCTGGGTGTGCCTCACATGTTCTGAATTTAACTCACGAGGAGCACAGCCCCCTGGACCGAGCCTTGAGAAGATCCTCCACCCTGTCCGATGGACTGTCTGTAAGCCCAGCAAGACACTCACAATTGAGACTTGTTGCTGTTGGGTCCCGAATTGGCCATGCTAAGGACACCCCGGCCCGTGTGCGAGAGGTTGGACCGGAACTCGTCTTTGAATGGCTTTCCCCAGAATGACTCACCACCTGCAAAGAAATGGAGCGCGTTAGCAGCAAAGAGGCGCCCCTTGGAAGGCCTTCTTGGGCATTACCTTTCCAAGTACACTGTGCCCAGCCTCTGTGCCCCTCTCAGCAAGCTCATATCTACTTCAGTGCTTTTTTGGAGCTGGCCCATTTTTGAGCATTTCTGAGGAAACTTATTCAACTTTGTCTTATATATTTTTTTAACTAAATGTTTTTATTTTGCATTGAGTGAAAGTTTACAGGGCACATCATCAGCTTCACATTCAACCATTCATATAGCTTGTTTCATTACATTGATTATTATCCCCGCTATATATCATCAGTTTACAGTGTTTCTTTCTATCCTCTTTAGCTTTTTTTTGGATGGGGGGGGACTTGCCTTTTTGGAATTTACAGTCTCGGCTTTTAGGGAACGTTTTTACATTTGTCTGTGGATATCCAGGGCTCATGTATGAGATTACTAACAAGCATTACGGAATAATCAGATGAGGGACAGTTTGCTATGTCTACTAGGTGGCTAGAGTCTGATCCTCAGAGCCTATGGTTTGGACGGTCAACAACACTTGGGCCCTCAGGGGCTTGGCCTCCTGACTGGGTCTGCACTGTCTGCATCTGAATCCTCCTTATTTATTGATTGTTTAAGGGACGCTGCCTGTCTTAGGTGGTCAGTGCGAATTCCTCAGTCTTACCAGTCATTGAGACTCATTGCAGCATGGCAATGGCTCTGTCTTAAGTAGCCGAGGTTCCACGTGATCCTTACCCGTCTCTGGCCACACGTCCAGCATAAACAGCCGCCATCCAAGGAAGATGGGGAGGGAGGAGATCAGCTGGGGACCCCATGCGCCCGTTGTTGCCGGCCTACCACCTGCTCTAAGGTGACCAAGCAGGATCACTATGCTGAGGTTCAATCAAGTTCTTAGGGGATCTTACTCTCTAGCAGGGGTAGCAAATTAGTAGCCACTCAGTGTTCACTTTGAGAATTACTTATATCATAAATTTGAGCATGTAGCTGATGAATATCCCCAGACAAGTGTATATTGTTCCACAACCTCCTAAAATGCTGTTGGATTAAGTTCCAATTAATTTCTGGGTTACTGAAAGATAACACAAATCTACTTATACCTTGAGTAACCTTAGCTGGGAGTGTAGTCTGGATATATTGGGTCTTATTTCCCTTATCAACTTTGTCTTAAAAACACTTCCCCAGTGAGGGCTTAGAAAGGGAGGAGGAGGAGGTGGGCAGCCCACACACTCCCGTCACATTCCAAACATGAGGTTTTGGTTCCCTAAAATTCAGTTTCATTTTAAAGTTCGTACCTGACCCAAGAGAACTCAGGGTAGAAATCAGATCTGCAGGACACAGTCCAGCCACAGAACCCTGGGCTTAGTTAGTCCTATGGTACACCAGGCCTCTGATGGTCAAGCAGGAGTAGGGCCCACAGCACACTGCTACAAACTGCCTAGCCCTGACCCTCACCTGAGAAAGAACTTACAGGGTTATAGCCACAGGTCACATGGGCCATGTAGCCAACAGGCAGAAGTGCACTTGTGAAGGAAGTGGTGGCCAACACCGTTGGCTTCAAGGTCTAGCCTCCCCAGGTGGCACCCTCAACCCCTTTTGGGGGGGCACTGTGCCCTACTGGTGGTGGCAGCCCCATACCCTTCCCCTGCAGCCTGGTTCCTCTGCCATCACCCAATGGCCTCAGACAGGGTGAAGGCTCTCCCTATTCTGTCACACAGAATGCCCTCCCCATCTGGGGGCCCGAGGCATTCCTGTGGAGACCCAACATCCGGGTCCTGTGGGGGTACAGCTGAAGGCAGAGGGAGCTAGGTGGAACCGATCTGGTCTCAGGAGAGGATCACTAGCCCCGGGGATGTGCGGGGGAGCTCAGCTAGTGGCAGAGTTGTGTCTGAACTAGATCTATGCCAACACATGCTTCACATTATACCCCTGCCCAGCCCCCCGTATACCTGACAGCAGCTCAAGTCACCCAAGGAGTAGAACCAACACCATGACTTACCCATACCAGTGCCAGTGGGGTCGCCCCCTTGGATCTGTCAGAAGAACACACATCCGTGAGCACATTCCACCTGCTCCCACTGCCCCTGGAGCTGCCATTCCACCAGTCAGAGCCCTCTTTCCTCCCAGAATGCCTACCACCCAGCCTCCAACCCTCAGGGCTGCCCACTATTCAGTCACCACTCCCTAGTCCCTCACCCAACCCTGGCATCTACATCCATGTCCCCTGACTGACTGAACTAGGAACCCAAGGAGTTCTTGGTGAGGATAGGGGCCCTCTTTTGTCTTGCCCTGGCTCTGCCCCATCCCACCTCTCACAGAGTACCTGGTCCCAAGTACATGTGCAGCCCAGTGACCCTGCAATGCTCACCACAAAGTTCCTGATGGACCTATGGAAGATGGTGCCATCATAGTAGTTCTTCTTGCAGAGACGGATAAAGTTCTCACAGGTCTTCGGCGTCTGCAAGACAGCGCGGAGACTTCTATGAGGCAGCAGCAGTAGAAGCACAGCTCCAGGTACTACCTGGCCCTCAACATGCCACAGAAGACAGCCACTGGCAGTCCTCAGAGCCCAGGCAGAGCTGAAGATGGCCAGGGGCACATGAAGCACAAGGAGGGACAGTAAGAATGCAACTACAGAACTACACACAGGAGTGGGCACACCTGTCCAGAAAAGGGCCACAGGAAATGCCCCAAACCACTAACCAAGCCCTAGGGAAAGAGGTAGGGAGTAGGCAGTCTGCCTTTCTGATCTGGACAGGCACACACTTCAATTCCATAAAGACAAAGTGGCTGCCAAATGACCAGAGAAAGCCCTCAGAGTGGGCAGGAGATGGGGCTGTGGCTCGGCCTCCCTAGGGCCCTATAGCTTTCCCTCCCCGGCACCAGCCTCCCACTCACCAGGTCGCAGTGAAGCTCTAGGTTGAGGCAGCCCCGGTTGGTGTGGAGCCGCACATAGCCCTTCTTCTTCACAAACTGGTAGCGCAGAACGTCTTCATCAATGGCAGCTGCAAACAGAGGGTCTGAGCTCCCTGGCCCACCTGTTACCCAGAGGCAACCCTACCTCATGGCCAAACAAGTTGCGGACCAGTTGATGTCTGGAAGAGCAAGGGGAGGGAACTCAAGGGTCCATCTGCATATGCTCAGCTGGGCCACATGGCACAGAATGCAAGGAGTCTATTGGCACAGCAGTTAAAGGGGCATCTGAGAGTTTGGAAAAGGGAGTGTTTGGCAATGGGGGTATTTAAAACTCAGATAACAGGGAACAGGAGGAAGTACACTTGAGGACAAAGCCAGGTGCTATAGCTGGTCATGGTGCCCATGGCAGCCTGAGCAGACCCAAGCACACCTGGGTTGGAGCCTGCATCTAGGAGGCCCCATCGGCAGAACAAGACACAAAGCCGACATTCAAAGAGGGCCTGTCTCACTACCCCCCTCCACCAATCGCCCTGGTATGTGCCCTTTGCTCCCACAGCCCACTCCACAGCACAGTTACCTGCTTCATGCGTAGTCTCAGGAGCCATGGCAGTGGAGGTGAAGGAGGCACTGACCTTCCCAGTGGAGTAGTGGGCCTGCAGGGAGAGCCCAGCACGTCAGTACCATGGCCAACACCCAGAGCTTGTGTAGCCCCTCAGGAAGATGCCTCCCTCAGCCAACTTACAGCATTCAGCTTGTCCACTTTCTTCTTCTCAGGGGTCTTCATGGTCGCCGCAAGCACCTCGTCCCCTTTGAACTCTTTGTAGAGCTCCTGCAGGGTCTCACGTGTCTCTGTGTTAGTGTTTTTCAGATAGTAGGACGGGTCCTGCTTGGCCTTTTCCTCATCTACAAAACAGCAGTCAAGTCCTGAGGAACTCACCTGGAAGCAAAGCTGATCACAACAGGATCTCCTGCTGTTGAGACCTTACCTGCCACAGTGTGTGGTGGCAGGTGCTCTGGAGGGAACGACATGTATTCCTTCTCTGGATTTATATGAGAGAATCCTCTTACATTATGCTTTCCATTTGTTATCTGAAGACTCATTTTCACTCAAAATAAGCTGTGTTTAGGGTCTTTCCAAATGTAGAATGCCTTCCCTGCTCACTCAGGGAGAGTTCGTGTTTGCCTTGTCCCTCCAACCCTTGAGGAGGCTGAGCCGCCCCATATCACGTCAAGACATGCACAGCTGGGTCATGCCAGGGCAGCCTAGCCAACCTCAGCATGGGGAGCCACAGCCCATTCTGGGAAGTTGAGGCCACACGTATCTGAGGGGATGCTCAGTGTTCTGGCCACCAGGAAGTCAAACTGGTCACTTAGTGTAGCTTGTGTATACGTACCTGGGTCTGTCATTTTCACATTGTTCTTTACATGGAAGAAGTTACAGACGTTAAACTTGTCCAAATTGGTGGGATCCTGCAGCAGAGGGGAGATGTGTAGCAAGTGAGCCTCGGCATGGCAGTGATGCCCAGATGGCAGTGGACAGAGGAGGAAGCTCCCCAAGGAGAGAGGTGTGAGAGCAAGTACAGGGGTCTGTCCTGGGCAGGCAGTGGAATGAGGTGGGGACAGTGGCACAGATTGTGTGCCTACTCCAGAACACAATTAGGGAGTCATGGGGCCCCAAATCCGGATTCCATGTTCCCTTCCCCCCGGCTACTGGAGTATGTCCTCCAGATGGTGAGTGCCCCTCATTCCAGAGGGTGTCTGTGCACAGGGTCTCACCCAACCCAGGGGCCCAGTCCATGCTCCTCCCAGTGCTTGAGTGCCTAAGTCAGTGTTCCTTGTCACTTTACTCCTGGTTAGCAGACACCCACAAGCACAGCTTGAGCTGAATGCAGGGCACAGAAGGGACTCCAGCCTTTGCGCAGTATACCAGGGCAGGGCCAGGCCTACCAAATAAGAGGCTGTGGGTCCACATGGTCCTGACACAGCTGGGGTGAGTGTCTGAGGAGGAGTGGATATGGGCCCGCATGTCTGAGGGTGGGGAGCTCAGTGGGGTCAGCCCTCTCTGGAAACAGCTGTTCTGGTGCAAAAAAAGGATACCCACCTGGAGGGTAATAATGTCTTGCCGGGAGAAGGGCTCATCAGTCAGTAAGTCCCGGAAGTTCTTGGCCTTAATATTCAACTGTTCCACTGCCTACGGATGGAGAAGTCTGCATTATAATGCCGCCCTGCCTTCAACACAGCAGCCTGGAAATGGGGAGGCCACCAGCCAGCCAGTTCGGGTGCCATGTGAGAGGTACGACTATGCACACACCCTGGACCTCCCAGCAGTGACCCCCACAAAACACACTGGGTAGGCAGACTTTACAGATCAGCAAACAGCTTTGTGAAGCAATACTGCCTCATCAGTCACCGTGTGCCAGGCCAGCATGGTGCTGTCACATCTTCCTCATAAATCACGATCCAGCCATGCTCTCTGCTGGGGGCTATCCCCAGACCACTCTGACCCCAAATACACAAGGGCTTTCTGGCTTCTCTTCTGTGAACATGCACTTCTAAGCTATCCTTTCCACAGTGCCCACCCCTCCACCCACAATGGCTCACATGCCACACCCCACACACAGGGGCAGCACTCCCAGCCAGCCCAGTTCTCTATAGGGCCTAGAAGATGACTGTGGGGAGGATCCTCTTGGGACCAGGGCCCCTAGTCAGCAGCCACTGCAGGATTTCTGCCTGGAGTCTGTAGGGTAAGCCCCCTTTGCTTTTCATATTGAGAAGGTGACAGCTGGCTCAAGCGGAGCTTTAGCCGAGTATTGTGCAATGAGCCCCCGGGGCAGGTCCTCTGTCCAGGCACATACTTGAGGAGATCCTTGGAACACACATCTGAACTGCTATTCACAAGCAGCTGCAGGTGCTGCACCCTGGAGCTGGACCCACCTCATAGGCATAAACGTTGCCAGTTGTTTGGATGGCCACAATGTGGGTGTTGTTGGTGAAGACAGTGAAAAGCACTGGGCAGTGGTATTTCCCTAGGAGAAGGTATAGTTAGTCCAGTCCATATCTCCACCTTGGGTTTCCAAAACCCAGATGAAGACTGCTGTAACTCAGGGCAGGTGAGAACTCAGTCTGAATCTGTGTGAAAGCCAGAGGCAGAATTCCTGTACCCATATGCCCAGGGTGGAGTACCAGAGGGACAACCAGTGGGACAACTCCTATTCATCCTGCAAAACTCAGCCCTGCATCTTCTAACTAGGAGGTATCTGTTTGGTCTGCCCCCAGTTCAGGCCTCAGTGATCACTGCCCCCAGCCTCCTCCTCTTGAAGTTTTGCCCACCTCACAAAACATGTAACTATCCTTCCAGGGACTCATTCTAGAACATTCTTTCTACCTCTCACACCCACAGTCAACCCAATAAGCAAACCTGTCAGCCCTTCCTATAGGAAAGACTAGAACCTGCCACTTCTATCACACACCCCCACCTCCCAGTCAGGTCCCATCCATACCACCTGTTAGCTGCTCTAGTCCTGCCTCTGACCCTGCAACCAAGGACCCTGTGTCAATGCGGGATCCCAACAAACAAAAAAGGGAAAGGAGTGAGATCTTACAAATTTTTTCTTCAGTAAGAATTTGATAAATTAAGAGGCATTAGCATTGTGTGCATGCACATGAACTGTTTAAATCCTGATTTGAAAAGTCCAAAAAATTATAATCACATTAATTTGAACATGTTTTGTGTAAGTGACAACCATAAGGAATTCCTATTTATTTCTTTAGGTGCGTTAACCTTGTTATTATTTTTAAGTCTTTGGAGTCTCCAAATGTTGCAAACAATCAGCACGCTCAGTTGCTAATTGAAAGGTTAAAGGTTTAAGTCAACTCAGAGGTGCTTAGGAAGAAAGGCCTGATTACCTACTTCTGGTAACAGTCATTGAAAACCCTATGAAGTGCAGTTTTACTCTGACACGTAAGGAGTTACTATGAATTGGAGTCAATTCAATAGTGCTGGGTACAGGTATCTTTTAGACACACTTCCTGAAGTACTAAAGATAAACAGAGAAAAGACTGAAGTTGTCAAGGATTTCATTTTACTTGGATCCACAGCCAACACACATGAAAGCAGTAGTTAGGAAGTAAAAGTAGATTAATTTACTGCAAAAGACCTGTCTTATAGTATTAAAAAGTAAAGATGTCACTTTGAGGACTAAGATGTGCTTGATCCAAGCCAGTGTATTTTCAGTCACCTCATATGCAAGCAGAAGCTGGACAGTGAATAAGGAAGTTGGAAGAACTGATGCCTTTAAATTATGGTGCTGATGAAAAATATTGAATATACCATGAACTGTCAAAAGAACACACAAATTTGTCTTGGAAGAAGTACGGGAAGAATGCTCCTTAAAAGCAAGTATGCAGAGACTACCTCCCTTTCTCCCTCAGATCTCTGCTCCATGTAGCTCTTTTGCTTGCTTTCCTTTTGCCCCTGACAGTCAGCAGCTAACATAACAATGTGGTATATCTTGTGGTCCCCCTGTAGCATCCCCACCTAACCAGATGGTAAGGACTCTGCCTATCTTGCTCTATGCTCATGGTAGTGCTCAATGAATATCTGTGGGAGATGCCCTCCCAGAGATTCCTGGGACAAAGGAAGCACACGGCTTCTTTATCAAAGCTCACACACTTCTTCACCTTGAGCCCCTTGCCTCCTGAGGTTGAAGTCAGACAGGGTCCAGCACAAAACTTCAACATTACCCAAAACATTCACTTTCAAGACCACAGTCAGCTTCCTAACCCACGGACCAAGTAAAGCTGGGCACTTTCAGGCAGAAGCTAACAGAATTGGGTATCCTTTGAGCATTTATCAGCAGCATGAAGGAGCTTCTAAGACTGGCCTATGCAGGGCAGAAACCGAAGGGCTTTGTGGTTGAGGCTGAGGACAAGAGGGAGGAAGTAGAGCAGAGAAGTATTCCTGACCAAAGTATTGTTGCATCCTGAGTTGTTTCTGATCCTGAACTACCTAATAAATGTGAGAATTGTCTGTCACTTCTGCTTGGCCATTGCTACAGATGATCAAATACAGCAGAAAAATAGAGTGCCAGAGGGGAGGGTTGGTATTAGAATAGAGTAAGAAGGTTGGAGGGTCTCTGTCTGATCTCTGTCTCATAGGCATAAGCCTTGGGCTGATGTGGACTTTCATTCTCCTTCCACATTGTGAAGCCAGAGCAAGTAAGACATGGCCCCCATGTCATTTTTGCACCCACACGAAGTCCAACTGTGCCCACAACGGAAGAAGCCCCAAGGGTTTAGTGCCCACTCACCCCAACTTTAAATCATTCTTCTGGATCGTTCAGAAGAAACCATGCTATGGTTATTTTTCTTGAAAAACGAAAACCAAGTGATCAGAAATGAGTGAATGGGAGAACAAACAAAAAGGCGAATCAAGTGGAAATGCAGGGAGGAGCTACGCTGGCAACCACACAGAATACAGGACCAAGCACGCTCAGGGGATGGTACCAGAACTCTGAACCACATATAAAGGAATATTTAGGTTGGAAGACTTACAACTGGGGGAGTTTGTGGCAGAAGCAAGAAATCCATTGCTTTCTGGTTCAGGATGCTCAGATGCTCCAGGAGCTGCAATCTTGTGTGGGGCCAAGCGGGGAAAGGATCAGAGCAGCCACAGACGTCTGACAGAACCGTGGAGATAGAGGTGTGGACATTCTTCTTTTTTCTGGTATCTGTTTGTTGGTCCATTGCTGTCTGTGTACCTCCATTCTGGTGACTATAGGGGTGCCTGAGCTAGCGGCCACCCCAGCCCCACCCTTGGAGGGTTCTACTACGCATGTGCAGAGATCTCCTCGAAATTTAAAGAGACAGTTTCCACTTAAAACCAAATGGCCGACAGATACTCAGCCCAAGAGCAGACCCTGAACTTTTCTTGTTTGTTTTTTGTTCTGTTTTTTAACATGGGAAAGAGAAGGAGAGGGCTGTAGGGAGGGAAAGAGAGTTTAAAAGCAAAACAAGCCGAAGGGTGGTTTGGAGCCTGAGGTGTAGCATAACAACAAACACTGGCATCTTGGAATCTGTCGGGCAGCTTTGAAGGCAGGAAGCTGAAGAGAGGACATTAAAGTCATACTCAAATTAGGCTACAGATTTTTTTTTTTCCTTCTTTTTCTTCTCTCCTTCCTCTCCCTTTTCTGTGATTTGAACTGCAATATCAGTCTTGTTTTTATTGTTGCTGTTTTTTAGTCTTTTTTGTTTCTTTTTGCTGGTGTTGTTTTGCTGCTTTATGCCCCCCCCCCCCAACCTTCTGCCTTTGAAGAACTCTTTGTCTTCCTATATTACACAAGAAGAGTCAGCAACTGCTGCCATATAGCCAAGCTACAATCA
>NW_006409063.1:496572-497911 GCF_000296735.1 Chrysochloris asiatica
TAGAAAGCCTCATCTTTCTCCCGCGGAGCGGCTGGTAGTTTCGAACCGCTGACCTTAAGGTTCGCAGCCCGATTCGTAACCACTACGCTAATACCTATCGATAATTACACTGAATGTAAATAGATTAAATGCATCTGTTAAGAGACGAAGGGTGGCAGAATGGATTAGAAAACAAGATCCTTCAACATGCTGTCTGCAAGAGACACATCTCACACACAGAGACAAAAACAGATTCAAAGTCAAAGGATGGAAAAAAATATACCAAGCTAATTGCAATGAAAAGCGAAAAGGAGTGGCAGTACTAATCTCTGATAAAATAAACTTTAAGGCAAAAAATAGCATGATAGATAAAGATGGATATTTTCTCATGATTAAAAGTAGACAAGTGAACAAGATGAAATAACCATAATAAATATCTATGCTCCTAATGAAAGAGCTCCAAAATATATAAAGCAAACTCTAATAGATTTTAAGAAAGAAATAGATGAATCTACAATAATAGTGGGTGATTTTAATACACCACTTTTAAAAAAATTGATAGAACAACCAGAAAGAAACGTGAAAAAGACACAGAAGAAATAAATAGTACAATCAGCCAACTAGACCTCATAGATGTGTACAGAGCATTCAACCCAACAACTGCACAATACACGTACTTTTCCAGTGCATATGGAACTTTCTCCATAATAGACCATGTTTTAGGTCACAAAACAAATCTCAATAAATTTGCAAATATCAAAATACTACAAA
The DNA here is from genome assembly GCF_000296735.1 of Chrysochloris asiatica. Taxonomy (NCBI): domain Eukaryota; kingdom Metazoa; phylum Chordata; class Mammalia; order Afrosoricida; family Chrysochloridae; genus Chrysochloris; species Chrysochloris asiatica. The sequence continues at coordinate 497,323 of NW_006409063.1, forward strand.
GCATCTTCTCAGACCACAAAGCTATCAAATTAGAAATCAACAATAGGAAGACCAAGGAAACCAAGTCAAATACATGGAAACTGAATAACACCCTGCTGAAAAGCGACTGGGTAGTAGAAGAAATTAAAGGTGAATTCACAAAGTTCCTAGAAATAAATGAGACCGAAAACACAACATACAAAAATCTTTGGGACAATTTATTGCAATAAACGCACGCATCCAAAGAGAAGAAAGAACCAAAATTAACACATTAACACAGCATCTACAATAATTAGAAACAGACCAACAGAGGGAACCCACAGCCACCAAAAGAAACGAAATAATAAAGATTAGAGCAGAAATAAATGAGATAGAAAACAGAAAAACTATAGAACAACAGGACAAGAAGGTGGTTCTTTGAAAGAATTAACAAAATCGACAAAGTCAATACTGCCGAAAGCAATTTACACATATAATGCAATACCAATTCAGATTCCAACAACATTTTTCAAAGAGATGGAAAAAGCAATTACAAACTTTATATGGAAAGGAAAGAGACACAGGATAAGCAGAGCACTGCTTAAGAACAAGAAGAAGGTTGGAGGCCTGT
>NW_006409063.1:505124-525881 GCF_000296735.1 Chrysochloris asiatica
AGGGTCAGAGAAAAAGAAGAAGACACCCAATGAAATGGATTGGCCAAGTGGCAGCATCAATGGACTCAAGTATGGCAACAATAGTGAGGTTGGCCCAAGATCAGGCACTGTTTCATTCTGCTGTGCATAAGGTCGCTGTGGGTCAGTACTGACTCGATGGCACCTAACAACAACCCTAGGGAGACGAAGACAAGTATATTACTGAGAGAACTTGTCTACAGCCATCAGTATGTTCAAACATTTTTTTGGAATAAACCTGTGCGTGTATGAAAAAAAACAAACAAAAAAAACCCAACCAACTCAACATGGATTAAGGACCTAAATGTGAATCCCAGAATTATGAAGGCCATCAGTGAAAAAATCGGGACAAATGCGAGGGCACTAATTCAGGGAACACACAGACTACAAAACATTCTGAAAACCACACAAACAAAAAGTAGACAAAATAGATGAGTGGAACATACTAAAAATTAAAACCTTATGTGCATCAAAAGACTTCACCAGAAGAGTAAAAAGCGAACCCACAGAATGGGAAAAAAATCTTTCGCAATGACACATCAGACAACGGACTCATTTCTAAAATATATAGGAAACTACAACAAGAAAAAGACAAATAACCCAATTAAAAAATGGGCACAGGACATGAACAGACACTTCACCAAGGAAGAGATCCGGGCAGCCAACAAACGTATGAAGTAATGTTCACAATCACTAGCCATTAGAGAGATGCAAATCAAAACAACAATGAGATATCATCTCACACCAGCAATAATAGCAAAGATAAAAAATGTAGAGGACAATAAATGCTGGCAAGGATGTGGCGAAACTGGGACACACCTGCATTGCTGGTGGGACTGCAAAATGGTCCAACCTCTCTGGAAAGCAATATGGCGTTTCCTCAGAAGGTTAAAAATAGAAATACCTTACTGATCCAGCAATTCCTCTACTTGGTATTTACCCACAAGAAAAACGAGCCACAACACGAGTAGTTATATGCACATCAATGTTCATAGCAGCACTGCAAAAATTACAATAGCAAAAAGATGGAGGCAGCCAAAGTGCTCATCAACTAAAGAATGGATACACAAACTGTGTTACATACACACAATGGAATATTATGCTACCTTGAAGAATAATCACCAGTTAACATGGATGAACCTTGAGGGCATTATGTTGAGTGAAATTAGTCAGTCACAAAAAGAGAAATACTGCACAGGACCACTACTGTGATAAATGTGATCCCATACTAAAGGGGGTGGGGGAAATTCTTTGTTGATTGCTGGGATGTTGGACGTGGACGTGGGTGAGGGGAGGGAGGGGAAGGTAGAGCACAGGGCAGGGATTAGACACAAGATAATTTGGGTGCTAGGGAGGGGGCAACATACAAGTAGGGAGAGGGGAATGGAAGAACAAAGCAGATGGGAGAACAATTAGGCAGGTCTGAATGGGCTAAGTGGGACAGAGGTAAATAATGATGTATGCACAACCTTGGAACAAAAGGGCTCTGGGATACATAGATTGAGATATGGTTCAAATGGGAAAAAGGTGGAATAATGCAAAGATGTTTGGCTGTCTTTTGAATCTTGGTTTTCCTTGCATTATATTATAGACACTGGAGGGGGAGAGAAAGGAATAGCCAGAAACATCACCATAGAAAGCTTGTAAGTCCGTCTTCTGCCTATAACTGATTGGAATACCTAAAATGGGGCTACAATGTGCCCAGTGAAGGAGGCTTCTTGGGGAGCCTCTGCAATACATAAGATTATAGGTGGAAGCCTGAACCACATCCAGATCTCCAGAGACGGGAAATTTCCTCTTGAAAGGACCAGCATACCAGCCTGGAGCGGCTAGAACAACAGAAGATACTTCTTGAAAGAAAGACCTACAGGAAAAATACAAAACCACCTAGGCAGACAGACTTTTACTACAAGGACAAGCAAGTTGCTTCCCCAGGAAACATCAAGGCAAGTAGTCGGGTCCCCTCAGTGCAAACCCCCTTCCAAGACTAAGACTCAATGGGAATACATGCTCTGATTGGTGACCACGCTCATCACCGATAAGGGGAAGTGAGGGAAAAACAGCAATGAAGCTACAAGCTAAACCCTACAACATTCAATAGACTTCTGTGAACCCAGGTGAAGACCTGGTTGTTCAGCACTGTGGCAAAACCTGGGGACTCTTGGGCCCAGAGTCAGTGACATAGCCACAGTGGACTCGAGTGGAGAGTGAAGCGTCCAGTTGATAAGACGAGAGGGCATATGCACAAGAACACCCACACTTGCAGATAATACCCACTTGACCTGGCTTCAATGACTAGATGATCAGAGCTCAACCAGAAGAAGAAAAGAAGAGGAAAAAAAAGAGTAATCTGATACAATTTGATGAACTTGACCTACTCCTACGGAAGCAGTAGCTTAAAAGAGGGAACACATCTTTACAACAAGCATCATTCCCACCCCATCCACACACAGAGTAGACATGAATGGGCAACTTGGACATTGGCTACCCAAGATGGGGGAGGGGAGGGGTACAAAGGCAAGAAGTGACTGGCTTACAAGCTTTCAAGAGGGAACCTAGATCCAGAGGGCCTGGAGGAAGGTAGAATCTCCAGTGAGTAGTATCCAATCTGACTAGGCAGGGCTGATGAAATGAAATGCAGATGGGTCTCTTGTGATACAATAGTGAATAATTGTTATCAGGACTGATTGTGAGAGTTGGAAACGTAAAGGTAGACGTTTTATAGCAAGGAGGGGAGTGACTAACTTTCCAGTCTAGGAGTAGAGGTCCCTAGGACCACCAATGGAGAAGAGCAGAGAGCGGGAAGCAGTGATGCCTGAGCTGGAGGCAGAGATGATGACGTGGAGAGATGGAGCTTCTGTCGACTTTAGATCCAGAGAGGGAGAGGGATTGTGTGCTGAAGACCGGGGGGCAGGCTTGCAGGGTATACCCTTTGATTTTTGTTTTGTTTTTTAATAATAAAACAAAAAAGAAACAAGTGAATGACTCCACACAAGGATGTGGGGAGTAAGGGACATTGGACTCTGCAGACCAATCCTTACATTGGCTGTAAAAATGACCCTGTGGCTGAACCATATCCCCCACAGTATGTGTTGGAGTCCTGACCCCTGTACCTGTGGATACAACCCCTTGGGGAATGGGCTTGCTTTGTAACATCAACAAGGCCATGCCAGAGTAAAGTGTGCCCCAAACGCATTGAGTTAGGGGAGCAGCAGAGACAATAGACACAGAGACAGGAGAAGGTGCCACATGAAGATCATCAAGTAACCAAAGGATTTAAGGTGAAAGAGACCAAGACCTGCCCCCAGAGCCAACCCCTGATTCAGACTTTGAGCCTTCTGAGCTGTGAAAACGCATTTCTGGTCTTTAGAGTCACCACATGGGGCACATCTGTTATAGCAGCACTCACAGACTCACCTTCATTGTTCTTTGCAAATTTTAGCTCAATCAGGGACTTCCTGTCTAGTTTCTGGAAGAAACAGCAAAAATTAATAATACAGGATAGTATCACATGGATTAATGATAATCAACATAAGTAACAGAAACAATAACAACATATTAAGTGACTGATGTGAAGTAGCACTGAGGTCCTAGAGCTGAACTAAGCAGAGAGACTGGAAAGTTCTCTGGATATCTAGCTGGAGGAGCCAGAGGTGCTCACCTGGGAGGTCCTGAGGCATACCTCTACCCAGGGTAAAGGCAGCCTGGCCCCATGTGCACAAAGGGCTTGGGTATGTATTCCCCACTCTGAGGGGTCAGCTTTGGGGTCAGACCCCAGTTCTGTTCTTGGTTATGTCTCTGGGCTAGAGGTTGAGGCTGCTGAGTCTAAACTTGTGTGCGATGAGCACAGAGGACTTCTGAGATTCAAAACTGAAAGTATTGCTCATGAGGGGTAGTGGGTACACGAGAGTCCGCCTTATTGTGCTGCTGTACAAATACTTAGGAAAAAGAAAACATTAAAAAGTGAAAAAAGTACAGCTACCAACCATCTGCAATCAAAAAGGGGGAAATGTACCTAGGGATGAGTAGGAAAGGGAGGAGGGCAGGAAGGGATAAGAAAGGAAGGAATGGAAATGGTAAACACAGGAGGAAATGGATGAGTTATGCTATAGTGTGGAGACTGCAATTATTGACATGAAACAAAATACATATGAATTGCTGAATGAAAAAGCTTGCTCTGTAAACTTTTACTCAACTTACAATAAATACTAAAAGGAAAAATTTTTAAGGTGGAAAACAGAATAAATGCCCAACACCTTGGTGGCTTTTTGGTGACAGGAAAGTGGATCGTCTATTTCTCAGTGTCTGTGGTGTGTCTGCAGACCCCACAGGAACCTTCCTGAACAAGGGCACAGTTGTGGCACCCACTGTGGCACAGGAAGTAGAAGGTGGGCTGGGTGCACATATGCTGTCAGCCTCTAAGCCCACACCCTGCAGCCCCCTGGCTGGACCTTCTAGTCTGGGGATCTCCTAGGACCCCAGCCCTTTGCCTTCCTCTCCCTGACCTCTGAGAAAGCCTTGGCTCTATAGTCCTTATGCCCTAGCCCCACGTGAGGCCTCTCCCTGCAAAGCAGGCTCCACCACACTGGCTGTATTTCAATCATGTCCCTCTAACCACCCCTACAGGATGGTCCAGCAGGTACCTGCTCTCCTAACTTCAGTCTGGGCACACAAGCACATAACCTGATCTAGAGATCCAAACACCACACACTCCCCCAGAGTCTCTGAGATGTAGCATGGGGCCAGCCAACCCAGGCCCCAGGGTGCTGAGGGGAGGGGTGGACAACAAGAGTGGGTGCCTGGAGACAGACCTTAAAGAGCCAAGTCACCACATGTAAAGCCACAGCTGGGTCTTAATAGTCATTCATGTTTGAGGAACTTCAGGTATTGTGGGCAGGATGGAAGTTACGAATGAAACTCTGTTTACTAAACAACAACAAGGGCACAAAACAAATAAGGACCAAACCAATAGCAGCTCACCACCCGGTGCTGGAGGTCAGGGCACTAAGCTCACTCACTCTTCCCCTCCAGAAACATGACCCAGGTCATTTAGTGTCACCATCGCCACTAGCCTCCAATCCAGCCTCTTTCTCCAGTAGGCCTTCAAGGCTGACCAAACTACACCCAGCTCCTGGCCCTGGGAGACACAAACTTAAGTCCCCTGGCCCAAAGCAAGGTACAGCAGGTGTTCACGCAGCATGTCTGTGGCCCCAGAGGAACAGATGCATACATGTATCTATGTATGTATGTGTAGGGAACAGATCCAGAAAGGACTGCGTGTGTGGAGAGGGAGAGAAGGGAGAGTCCCTCCTCACTATGCCCCATGGATGATTCCCCACCTTCTAGTGCCCTGGCCACCAAGTGCAGGACGGACTATGCTTCCACCATACATATAGGTGACCTACCTCTCCGTTGCTGGGGTTGGTCCCGTACTTCTTAAGCCAAGGGAGGATGCTTCTGAGGGGATGAGAAAACAGAAAGCAGGGTAATGGCAGTGAGGCTTAATTGGGGACCACCACCAGAGCCCTAAAAGGCTGGTTCCAGCTAAGAGACGTGGCAATAGGCTCCCCCAACTTGATTTCTGATACTAGAAGCCAACAAGAAGAGCTCCTGGCCTTGCCAAAGAAAGTAGGGGGCTAATACTGGATAAAAGGGTTTTCACTACAGTTACATATGAATAACCAAAAAACATAACTGGTGGTGGTAGTTATGTGCCGTGGAGTCAGTTCTGACCCATAGCGACCCTGTACAGGGTTTCTGAGGCTGTAAATCTTTGCGGGAGCAGAACGCCTCATCTTTCTCCCACGGAACAGCTGGTAGTTTCTAACTGCTGACCTTGTGGTTCGCAGCCCGATTTGTAATCACTACGCTACCAGAGCTCCTTAAAACAAAAAACACAAAACACACAACAAACAAACAACCAATAAATAAATGTGATCTGTCTATACACTGAAATGCTAGGCCAGCATTAAACATTATTTTTTCAGAGAACAAGAAGAAAAAAGATCTCATCAAACAAAGTGAAAAATGGATCCAGAACAACCTTTATGGTACCATCTCAACTGTGTTACAATAAGAGCACTTAAACAAACAAACAAAAAAACCAAACCCCTCCTGGGTCTCCAAGAGGCTGCCGGAACCAAGGCTCTGGTGGCCTCAGCACCGCCTGGTTGGCACTGCCAGAACCCCAGACCCTCTTCAACAATCTTTCTATGTTTATTAGACAGAAATGCAAGGGAACACTCACAGCAGGTCAAACACGATGCCTTCGGGAGTGCACACAGGATAGATGAAAGGCTGCAGAGAGAGACTGAGAAAGGACACAAGTCACCACTGTTCAGCTGTGACGCTGACACACACAGGACTGACCCAGACACCTGTCCAGACACACACGGCTCTTTCCTGCTTTGTCCCTTTCTCCTTCAGTCATTTCTTCAACAATCTCTGGGGCTTCTCACAGCTGGTGTTGAGTCTTGGGGCCAGAGTTGACCACGAGGAAGCTCCGATTTGTGTACAAACCAGTTAAGTCCAAGGCCAGGTTCCCACAGAGGTGCTGAGAAAGCCTTGGGAGCAGTCAGACTTCTCTCCATGTGCTCTGCTGGGTCATGTCTTGGTTCTGTTACCATGACCAACCCAAAAGAGACGACTGGCAGTCATCTTAGGGATTGTTAGGAATTGGATTGTGGCCCCCCAAAAGCTACGCTGAAAACCACTTGTACTTAGGAACATGCCCATCGTGGTTTATTTTTGTAGTCAGTTAAATGAAAGGAGGTCATACAGGAGTAGGGAGAGTCCAAATTCCTTCTGAGTGGTACCTTATAAAAGTGGAGAAAATACTTGGAAACAAGGTTACACACAAGGGGAAGAAGTCAAGAAATGCCAAGACACACCCAGGACAGAAACCAAAGGATCTTCTGTTAGAGCTGACAGGGAGGAACAGTCTCCCTGTTACTCTAAGGTCACACATCCAGGAGAGTAAAACTATACAGTTCTGTTCTTCAAAGCCACCCACTTTGTAGCAGCCCTGGGAGGGAAAATGAGAAGGAAGCAACAGTGAAATGTGCTCTCTGAGATCTTATGAAGAAGCAGTAGCCAAACTTCTCCAGTGAAAACTGCCCTCCCCGACCCCAAAGGATTCTGGGAGGGGACTACTGAGGTCTGAGTACCTTCTCTGCCCCTGACCATCCTCCCAAATGTTTCAGGGTTTGAGGTGATCATCCGAGGGGTGAACATGTGACTCCGACGAGATATTAATTCAGTTTAGGCTCCAGACTGCCCCAAGTCTGGTAGCAATAGCCTGCCTGAGAATGAAGCTTCCAGGTGTGCATTTACCTTGCAGAAAGTAATTTGGTTCTAGTTGGACCACACCTAAAATGAAGAGGCACCAGTTGGGAGTGGATGCTGAATGAACCTCAGGAGGCTAATGTCATCCATAATGGTCATGTGTGAGAACAGAGAAAGACCCTGAGACCTGAGGCTCTAATGGAGCGTCCTGGTTGGTGACCATGTGAGGGATAGGACATCATATTCCTCCTTGGGACAAGATAGCTCTGTACTGTGACCCCTCTGTTTGTATCCTTTTTGGCTAATGTTGTGACCGGAAGTCTGATATACTCCTGGTAAGGTTTGTGAGTTATTCCAGGGAGGCAGTGAAAGCCATGGGGTGGCCTTCTGGCTCTGACCCAGCTCGGGGTGGCTGGGGTTGGGGTGAGAGAGCACCAGGTGAGCAGGGGGTGACAATAGAGAACTATTCTCAATTTGAGGACTGGACTCATTTCCATGTTCTGGGGACTGAGTTCATGCAGATTCTGACCACACAGCTGGTGATGACAGAGGGATGTCCTGGCTATGGCCCTTTGTTTAGTGCAGTGGCCAATGCAAGAAAAAGCAGAGCCCATATACGGAGAGACACTGCACCCTGGCAAACTTCCTGGGTATCCTTTTCTTCCTCATAGGGTTTGTCTCTAGCCAGCAAGAAGCCTGGTTGACCTGGCTTCTAGTTTATACATTGGTCACCTATGAGGTTGGTCAGCACAGGTTAATCTTGGCAGCTCTGGCACCTTAACTAAGCAAGGAACTAACTAACCAATGGAATCCTTTTTGGGTAGTCGTCTCCCTCTCTGGCTAAATCATCCAGTCTGCCTTTGCTTCCAAGTTGTATTCTGGCTGTACTTCTTTTAAGACAGAATTCCAAGTTGCATTCTGGCTGTACTTCTTTTATATATTCTAGTTCAATATTCTTCATCAACACCATGATTCAACTCCTACATCTTCCTTATTCGTTGTCCAGGTTTCACCACGGCTTGTGCTTAGGGAAATGCAGACCCAGTGGGGACCCCAGACATGTCTACTCCCATAAACCCCCTGGCTCTGGAAGAGGCAATGCATTGGGACTTGAGGGTTTATCTCACCTAGTCCCACTTCACCATACCCTCCCCCTCTGCTCAGGCAAACGCAAATGAAAACTGGCAAGAAGGTTTCAAGTGGCTCTGCAGCCAACCTGGGAGCTGAGCCCCCAGGTAAGGGGAAAGAGGCTCAGATGTTATGACTACTGCTATTGCAGCTGTTACTACTTTGACACTGGCACACAAGTCAAGCGCTTAAGGCAGGAAGCCTTGTTACTAGCTGGGTTCGAGGCTCTGTGATACCACTTCTGATGGAATGCCTAGGTGAGGGGCTTCACTTATCTAAGCTTCAGTGCTGTCAACCATAAAATTAATTAAAGGGCCATTAAATTGGTATGACTCATACTGACCCTATAAGATACAGTAGAATTGCCCCATAGGGCTTCAAGAGGCCCCAATATTTACAGAAGCGATGGTCTCATCTTTCTCCGGCAGAGTGGCTGGCGGGTTTGAATTACTCAGTGAGCAACCCTAATACAGAGCTATCAGGACTCCTGCAATCATAAAACAGGCTTAGCAATAGGTTTGCCTACCTCAGAGGGCAGGAATGAGGTGAAAAGGATAGCACCTATATATACACACTCATAAGAAACAGCAAATTGTTATTGCTCATCCTCATTGTTGGGAGTGCCTTCTCCCAGGTTGGGCAAGAGTTGGTGGTTTGTTGGTTTTTTGAGTTTTGTTTTTGTTTTTTGTTTTTTTTTTTTAAGTGGGGGTGGAGTGGGACACAGATGGACCCACAACTGTATGTCAAAGAATGAGATTTACGACCAAGTTTCTAAGTATCGTGGTATAGTGCTATAGAATTAGCACTGGACTGTGAACCAAAAGGTTGACAGTTAAACCCAAAATCTGTTCCTCAGAAACTCTATATAAGCTTGCTATGAGTCAGAACCAACTTAACAACAACAACAACAAATCTGAGTATCAGAAAACAGGTATAAGACAAAGATTAGCTTTCAAAACACCTTACCTGCAGTGATCGAAAGGTAACCGACGGAAATTTGTTTTGGGGATATCTGTTAATAAAATAGATTCTGTAAGCAAATTTGATTTATGTGCTCCTACCAACAACCCAATACACTGTAAGATCATTTAGATGAGAAACTCTGGGTGGTGTCATTGGTTAATGTGTTTAACTGTTCCAGTCTCCCCAGAGATCCCTCAGGAGAAAGGCTTGGCAATCTACTGCTGAAAACGTAACCACTGAAAACCCTAGAGAGCACACAGGCAGTGGCCATGAGTCAGAATAGTCAATAACAACTGATATCCAGGCTGCTGTAAAAAATCAGTCAATCAATCCCTGTCCTAATTGGTCACAGGAGTAAAACTGCCATAGGCTTCTTAGAGAGCAAGGACCCACAACAGTAGGGGTATCAAAACTGTGGCAGAGACCTACCTGTGTGCTTTGTCCACTGAGCTGTTTTTTGTTTTTTTTTTTTAATGTACCCCTTGTGTTTTGGTTATATCTATTAAATGTTTTGTAATCCACAATTGCAAATGGCTGTGATCTTTTGGAAGTAGATTGCCAGGCCTTTCTTTGGAGGCACCTCTGTGTGGATTCAAACCTCTAACCTTTTTGTTAGTAGCTAAGCACTGAACCATCTACACCACCCAGAGATTCCAGAGCCTGGATAATTTTGGATAGTATTCTTTTTACTCCTTCTGAATTTTATAGAAAAAAAAATGTTTTAACATTTTAAAAATTACTAATAAGATTAAACATTTTCCCCACACTTAGCTTTATTTGCGTGAGCTATGCCCTCAATTTGTCTATTGTAGCTTCCACAGTCTGAACCTTTACAGGCTCACTGCACAGAGGCAAGATCATGCCTTGATTCTTCCCCCAGAGCGAGTAGATTTCATGCCTCACCTGGCTTCTTGCCACCATAGAAGTGAGTGTATTCAGCACAGGTAATGTACCTGAAGAAGAGTGAGAGAATGTTACTGTTGGCAGAGGAAAAAGTTGTAGGAAGCAACTGATGACTTAAGTCATTCCCTCATTCAGCTAACAGTTATGAAAGTAAAAAAGTATTGCTATGGGGGGCGCACAGGAGGATTGTCAAGGGACCACACACATGAGACATCCAGGAAAATGGCAGACTAGGCAGACAGGCAACCCAGACCTCTGTAACAGAGACATGAGACCAACGAAAGACAATCCTGCAATCCCAAACTTCAGAGGAAAGCAGCATGCAGAAATGAATCGGATACTGACTAGGAGAAGCAGGGAATAACAAGATAAACAGAAAGGGTGAGTTGTCAACCAGCCTGACACAATGCAGCTATTTTTAATTTCTACAAGCAGCGTTTGAACACGACAGTGAACTGATCTTCAACAATGTTTGCCTAGGACCACAGAAGTACGTACACTAATGGCTGGTAACCAGAGAGGTGTGATCTGTCCCTTCTTCCCCAAACCCTCCTATACTTGCCCACCCAGCAGCCAATGATATACCCTTTGAACAGCTGCACAGTCCCTAGCTCCCTTGAGGTCAGAGGTACTGGGTGCATATCACCGTCACATTTAGAGGTGTGATCTCTCCACCTTTCTGGGCCAGAATGTGAACTGCTAGATGGGCACTCTGCTCCCAGCCACGACCAGGTGGTTTGGAACTCCTTTCAGGACCATGCACTCTAAATAGAAAACTGATTTGCTCTGGAACCCTTCAACAATTCACAATAAAAATCTTTTTTTTTTTAAAAAAAAAGAAGGAAAATTGGAGATGACAGAGAGAGAAGAGGAAGGGCTGGTTGGTTCAAAGCATGGTGAGACCTGGGGACTCCTAAACCTACAGACTAAGACATAGCCACAGAGGACTAGAGTTGAGAGTGAAGCATCCACTCTCAACTGATGCACAAGATGCACAAGAATGCCCAAACTTGTAGACAGTACCCATGTGACCTAGCTTCAATGGCTTGATGATCAGAACTCGACTAGAAGAAGATAAAATACCAACTGAGAGGGAAGGAGTCTTCACATCAAGGATCAATCCTATCCCCTCTGTATACAGAGATGATAGGGATGGGCAACTTACACATTGGCTACCTAAAATGGGAGGCTATAAAGGCATGAAGTGACTGGCTTACAAGTTTTCAAGAGTGAGTTTAGTTTCAAGTGTGTGGGGGAAGGTAAAATCCCCAATGAATAGTATTCATCTTGTCTACACAGGTCTGGTAAAAAGAGGTGGGGATAAGATTTTTATTCAATAGTGAGTGATTGTTATTATGACTAATTGCAACTGTCACCACTGTAAAGGTAGAAGTTTTGTAACAAAAAGAGAGAAGTAGTTAATCTTACAGACCAGGAACAGAGGACCCTAGGATCATTAAAGGAGAGGAGCATGAGCGGAATGTGGGACCCTATACAGAGAAACAGCACCACCAGAGATGGAGGCAGATATGAGGGCATGGAGAAATAGAGTAGCTGAGGACTCTACACTCATGGAAAGAGAAATGCTGTGCGCTAGTGGCCAGGTGCTGGTGGCCAGGAGACAGGCTTGTAGAATGTGCACTTTGGTTGTTTAAATTATTATATATTTCTGAGTGTTTTTGTGTACATCCCCCTGCCCTCCAAAAAACAAAACAAAAAAGCAGAGTGAATAGAAGCAAATACTGTTGAATGATGATGTGAGGAGATTGTAATCATTGCAATTAAATGATGAGTGTAAAACTGATGTTCTCCCACATAAACTATTACTCAATTCACAATAACAAGTTAAAAAAAAAGAAAAAGAAAGGAAAATACTGTTACTAAGGTTCCTGTCCACACATGCAGGGTTTATTCCAACCAAAATGTGTCTAAAAATACACATTCTTTTCTAGCACACATGAAACATTCTCCAGAATAGAGTATATTTGGGCCACAAAGCAAACTTCAATAAATTTTAAAACATAGAAATGTTTTAACTATGAAATATCTTCTCAGATCACAAGGCTACAATATTATAAATCAACAATAAGATTAAAGGGAAAAAACCCCTGCTGAAAAAAATTTCTCAGTAAGAGATGAAATTGGTAAATTCTGTTAATCAAATGGGAATGAAAACACAATATACCAAAACCTTCAGGACACAGCAAAAGCAGTGCTCAGAGACAAACTAATAGCAATACATGCACACATCAAAAAAAGAATGAGCTAAAATCAACACCGTAACCCAGCATCTCCAACAATCAGAACAATGGTAGCAAGTACGTTTGTAAGTCACCAGAAGAAAATAAATAATAAAGATTACAGCAGAAATCAATTAAACAGAAAAACTAGTACAAAAACTAGCAATCTGAGATTAAAAACTTTGAAGTAGACTCATTGAAAGGATTAATAAAATCAACAAACCACTGGTAAATGTCACAAATGAAAAGGAGAAGATAAAAATAAAAAGAAACTTATTTTAAAATGGGACAACAAAACAAAAACCGACTCCATGGCACATAACAGCAACAATGGTACATACACGCACTGCTTAAAGGGTATTGAGCAGGACCTTGATGTGATCTACCATTATATTGGATGCTGTGTGGAAGGAACAAGCAAGAATTGTTAGGTGCCAATGAGTTGATTCTGACAAACAGCGACCCTATACACAACAGAATGAAACACTGCCTGGTCCTGTGTCATCTTCACAATTGTTACTTTTGAGCCCATTGCTGCTGCCACAGTGTCAATCATCTCCTTGGAGGTCTTTCTTTTTCACTGGCTTTCCACTTTGATGTCTACTCTAGGGAGTGGTCCCTCCTAATAACATGCATGAAGTGTGAGATACCATCCTGTCTTCTAAGGAGTATTCTGGCTCTACATCTCCCAACACAGATTTTTTTTGTTCTTCTGGCAGTCTATGGTACGTTTAATATTCTTTTCAAATACCATTATTCAAATGCATCAATTCTATGGCCTTCCTTATTCATTGTCCAACTTTCAGGTTACTGAAAATACTCAAACTGACATCTTTGCTCTTCAACACCTTAAAGAGATCTTGTACAGCAGATTCGCCTAATGCAATATATCATCTGATTTCTTAACTGCTGCTTTGATGAGTGTGATTGCAAATCCAAGTAAAATGAAGTCTTTGGCAACTTCAATCTTTTCTCCGTTTATCATGATATTATTTATTGGTCTATTTTTAAGGATCTTTGGCTTCTCTATATTGAGGTACAATCCATACTGAAGGTTGTGGTCTTTGTTCTTCATCAATATGGATTTTAAGTCCTCTTTGCTTCCAGCAAGCAAAGTTGTATCAACTGCATATCAAAGGTTGTTAATGAGTCTTCCTCCAATCCTGATGTCATGTTCTTCTTTATATAATCCAGATTTTCAGATATTTGCTCAGCATAAAGACTGAGTAAGTATGGTGAAAGGATACAGCCCTGGTATACACCTTTCCTGATTTTAAACCATTCAGTATCCCCTTGTTCTGTTCTACTGCCTCTTGGTCTATGTACAGGTTCCTCATGAGTACAATTAAGTGTTCTGGAATATCTATTCTTTGCAACATCATCCAGTTTATCATGGTCCACACAGTTGTAGCATATTATCAAGATCCAGTGATTCTGGAAGAAGTCCAAGGTGCATTGAAGGCATTGGCAAAGAACAAGCACTGGGAATAGATGGGATACAAATGGAAATCTTTCAATAAACTGATGTGGCACTGGAAAAACTCACTCATCTATGCCAAGAAATTTGGAAGACAACTACCTAGCCAGTTGACTAGAAGAGATCCGTATGTGTGCCGATTCCACAAAGAGGTGATCCAATGGAATGTGGGAATCATCAGACAATATCACTGATATGCCAAACGAGTAAAGGTTTACTAAATACAAAAATGGCTCCAATCATACATCGATAAGAGAACTTCCAAAAGTTCAAGCCTGATTCAGAAGAGGACACGGAATGAAGGATCTCATTGTGGACATCAGATGGATCTTGGCTGAAAGCAGAGAATACTAGAAAGATGTTTTACCTGTGCTTTACTGACTATGCAAAGGCTTTTAATTGTGTGGCTCATCAGAAGTTAAGGACAACATTGCAAAGAATGAGTACTCTGGAATACTTAATTGTGCTCATGAGGAACCTGTAAATAGATCAAAAGGCAGTTGTTCAAACAGAACAAGGAAAGACCAAATGGTTTAAAATTAGGAAAGGCATGTGGCAGGGTTGTATTCTTTCACCATACTTATTCAATCTGTACACTGAGAAAATACTCTGATAAGCTGGATTATATGAAGAAAAATGTGGCACAGGATTGGAGGAAAATGTATTAATAACCTGCAATATACAGATGATACAACCTTGCTTGCTGAAACCTAAGAGAACTTAAAAAATACTTAAAAGATCAAAGTCTTCAGTATGGGTTACATCTCAATGTAAAGAAAACAAAAATAAATGGAGAAAGATTGAAGTTGTCAAATACTTCATTTTGCTTGCATCAATCATCAACACTCACGGAAACAGCAGTCAAGAAATCAAATGATGTGTTGCATTGGGCAAATCTGCTGCACAAGACCTCTTTAAAGTATTGAAGGGCAAAGATGTCAGTTTGAGGACTAAGGTATACCTGACCCACACCATGGTATTTTCAATAACTTCATATGCACGTGAAAGTTGGACAGTGAATAAGGAAGACCGTAGAAGAATTGATGTTGGAAGAGAGTATTGGAGTACTACGGACTGCCAAAGAACAAACAGATCTGTGTTGGAATAAGTACAACCAAAGGGATCCTTGGAAGCCAGGATGTAATATTGCCTGGTCCTGCACTATCCTCACAATCAATGCTACGGTTAAGTCCATGGTTTCAACTATTATATAAATCTATCTCCTTGAAGCGTTTCCTGTTTTTTCACCGACCCTCTATTTTATTAAGCATGATGGCCTTCTCCAGGAACTGGTCCCTCTAACAACAAGTCTAATCCAAAGTATATGAGTCAAAGTCTCGCCATCTTTGTTTCTAAGGAGACTTCTGCTCTTCATCCAAGACAGACACTGGAAAGACAGACTTGTATAAGACTGTGTGAGATTATCTAGGGAAGAAACCTGAGGCTGCTGACTTAGAGGTCTGGGAGTGAGGGAGTAGAGTCTAGTAAAAGAAATGGAGAGAACACTGCAAAGTCCGAAAACAAAGAGAATATGGAATCCTATATAACAAAGAAGCTCTTCACAAAAAGAGGAACTGTTCAACTATGTCCTCTGCTCTTGAGAAGTCCAACAAAATGAGGACTTAGAATCAACCACTAGCTTTGGCATCACAGAAATCGTGAGAAACTTGTTAAGAGCCATCCTGGGGCAAAAACAACAGCACAAGAATTTGTCATCCTGGGATGCAGTCAAGGAAACATGATAGCAGTGGGTCAGGTGCACAGGGACAAGGAAACACTGGTGTGTTTTAAACAAGGCGGTACTGCGGTGTGCGTGCGTGCGTGGACGAGTGTGAGCTAACAGACCCAGGGAGAGGAGGCCAGAGGAACCACCTACAGGCACCAAAGGACCTAAGGGGAAGGTAGGGTCAGGCAAACGTGGAGAAGCGAGAGCTTAAAGAGGATGGCGCTCATTACCCAAAAGGACGGTATTAGTATTAGCTCAGGGTCAGGGGAGACGCGGAAGCCGGGAGGTAAGGATTTGTGAAGGGTGGCCGACACCCTACTTGAGAGACTTCTTAGACTAAGTGATATTTGAGAGGCGCTCTAGGATCCAACAGGAGTTCGCGGAACAGGCGACCTTAGTACCGGGACGCCGCTCCTGTCCGAGGCTCCACTTACATCTTGTCCTTCTGGTGCTGTCGCTTCCCCATGGCGGCGGCGACGGATGGCAATACGACTGAACAGGCGTTAGCACAAACTACAGCCAACAGCTCGGTCCCCAGCGTCCTTACCGAGACATCAATCACTTCCTGTCTCCACGACCCACCCCGGAAGTGCGCGCGTAGCAGGCCGGGAACTGCGTCTCTGGCGTGGAGCGCGCATGCCCAGCAGGTGAGGGCTGTCACTAGGGTTTTTTGCACCTAGCGTTGAACTCGACTCCAAGGAAGCCGGTTTTGAGACGCCTCTCTCCGCATCGCTTCGCCTACCAGCCTAACCCCGGTACGGTCCCACGCCCGTTTAAACCTGCCTCGAGCTCTCAAGCATTAAAACCCATCTGGAGCTCCAAGTCCCACCAACCGTGGCAGCTACCATCCAGCCTACTTTCGCCCATCCATTGCCCCTGTGACCCAGTGGCAGGTGGTCACCAAGCCTGGATGCTTCCAGTCCTCATTGGTCCCAACTGACTTCAGCTAGACCCTACCCCTGCTCCAGATCAGGTCTGTGACCCCTCTGTTCTGTCAACATTAAGATCACAAGTGTGGTGGCTTTAAAAACCACTTGTAGTCCATGAAAGAGCCCTGATGGCACTGTGGGCTAAACATCAGGTTGCTAACTGAAAGGTCGGTGGTTGAAATTCACCAGCTGCTTCCCAGTCAAAAGATGAGGCAGTCTCAGAAACCCTATGGAATCTCACTCTGTCCTATAGGGTCACTGTGAGTTGTGATCCACTTAGTGACATTGGGTTGGCTGGGTTGTATTCCATGAATCTCAATGCTAACTAGCCTGTGCTCCAGGCTCCTGGCCTTCATTAGGTACCCAATGACTTCAAATTTAACGTGTGATCAGCACTTAATTCTCTACTCGCCCAATCTCCTGAACATACCACCCCCACACAATCACTGGAAGCCAGCTACTCTTGCCTTTTCTCTTAGGTTTCAACTTGATGATGCCTCAGAGACCTAGCCTGACAGCGCCATCCCAGACAGCTGTCCCCAGGCCTCTCCATCTCAGTTCCCATTAGGCTGCTTATCACAGTGCATCATCCCATAGTAATTTCATCTATGATGTGCTAGATTACCCCATCCCTTCAGAGACACACCCCACTTGGCTTTTTTCATTATCAACAGTTCCAAGAGACATGTGCAAGGTGTACAGAAGGGTCTCCACATCTGTCCAAGTACCTTCCTCCAAGGGCTTACATTCCACATGCAGGTTTGGTGCTAAGGTCAGAAGTAAGCTGACAATGGAAGTCACACATCTGTAAAATTCCTTAGGAAGTTGCCAAATTGGAAAGGGACACACTTTTTTCCTACCAAGAGTGAACTGGTCACCGTTTCACAACTGCACACCAAATAGGTTGTGTTGAGGGGCCAAATGTACTAAGAGGGCAGATATGCAGCACAGTCAGGTCAAATGAGCACAAAGACATCACTTGTTCCTCTTACAAAAAGCATGTGGGTGAGTGCTCCTGTTAGTGTACAGTGGAGCACAATTACCCTGACCACCCGCTCTGGGCTCGAGGGAGACCTAAATCACCAAGAAGCATTGCACAGCCCCTACCCCCAGCATCAGCACAGCACAGTACAGCGCCTCCACAGTAACTTTATTCATTCATCAGGCCATGTCTGAAGGGAATGGTTATGGGCTCCTGTGGTGGGACACCAACTCTGAGCTGCTAGGATCATTCTCTGAGTCATCTTTTGGTCTGGGTACAGGCTGGAACTTGAGTAGGACAGGTGGGGTGAAGATGGAGGACTTCACAGGAGGCAGTGGTGTCTCCTCGTTGTTGGGGGAGTCATTGCAGGCTGAGGTCCTGTATGCACAGAAATATCCAAGAGATACCCATGAAGTTTGTGCCTTCAGCAACCTCTCAGGCATGTTTCTACTTTTAGTAATCTCCCCCTCTGAATATGTGTGCAACAATGGGTATAACTAGAAAAACCTAGAAGCAATCTAAATATCCATCAACCAAAACAACCACTTCCTCCCCTGAGACTATGACCCTAGTCACCCCTCACCTCTGGAAATGAACTCACCCCCATGGCTCAATTCTTATAGACATGTCCATAAGGGGAACAATAGCACTAAGGATACAATGTACACATTAGAATAATAAACCATTTCATATCAAAAGATTTAACATAGGACAAAGGGCAAAATTCAGAAGGCAGAAAGAGGAAAGAAGGAATAGAACTAGGAAACATAGGGAGGAAATGGGATAAGTGATTTGCATTGTGAGGAATACAATTAATGATGTAAAACAAAATGTGCATAAAATGTTTGAGAACTAATTTGCTCTGTAAAATCACCAACAATTCACAATAAAAAAAAATCATAATAAAGCATAACAAAAATCAGTTCCTGTTGAGTGACCTCTAACTCATGGTGTCCCCCCGTGTCAGCAGTACTGTGCTCCACAGGGGTTTCAATGGCTGATTTTTCAGAAGCAGATTGCCAGGCCTTTATCGCAATGTATCCCTGGGTGGATTTTTTAGTTAGCACCTGAGTACTTAACCATTTGTGACACCCAGGGATGCTGATGTTGTTGTTGTTAAGTGCCATTGAGTCAGGTGGACTCATAGCAACCCTGTATAGAATTTCCGGGGAGCAGCTGGTAAGTTGAACCGCTGACCTTGCAGTTCAATTCGACTTTGCAGTCCAGCGCATTAACCCACAGTGCCATAACAGGACTCCAGGGACTCTGATAGTGCTAAAGAATTCTTTACTTTTAAATTTTACTTGGTAACAACTTTGCAAAAAAGTTCACTATTACCTTCCCATCCTCATCCCTTTTCTGAACTGATTTGATAGCCTATGATTCCATAATCAGATTTGTAATTTTCATGACTACATATTTCATAATTATGTGAATGCTCTTTTAGGCTGTTTTGTTTCTGTCTTTTAACTGATGTGGCCATAACATTTGTATATACAGTGGCTTTATTCTTTTCCTTAGTCATTTTCTTGGAGCCAATTCCCATGATTGAAAATACCAGATCAAGGACTATGAAAATGTGTGTGGTTCCTGATATGTTTTTAAAAATTGCCTTTCAAAAGGCTTAGGCCTTTATACTTCAAAGGATACAACCAAGAAAATCAAATGACAACCTACAGAATAGGAAATTTGTGTTGGAAGAAGTACATCCAGGATGTTCCTTAAAGCCAGAATGTTAAGAGTTCATTTCTCACGCTTTGGACATATCAGGAGCGATCAGTCCCTGCAGAAGGACATCATGCTAGGTAAAGTGGAGTGTCAGCAAAAAAGGGAAAACCTCCAATGAGATGGGCTGACACAGTGGCAGCAGCAATGCACTCAAGTTTAACAATGGCTATGAGGATGGTACAGGACCAGGCAGTATTTTGTTCTGTTGTGCATAAGGTCGCTATGAGTAGGAACCAACTAGATGCCACCTAACAACAACAGAATGGGAAGAAATAATTGAGAATCATATATCTGATAAGGCATATCTAGAATATACATGAACCCTTACAAGTCAACAACATAAAAACAAGCAATCCAATTAAGAAATATGCAAAGGATGTGAAGAGACATTTCTCCAGAGAAGATCTACAAATGGCCACCAAGTAAATGATAAGATGTTCCACATCATTAGTCATCTGGAAATATAAATCAGACCATCAGGATACGTCTTCACACCCCATAGGATGTCCAGAATCAGCAGGACAAACAATAACAAGTGTTAGAAGAACGTACAGAAACTGGATCACTCATACACGGCTGGTTTGCTAAAGTGCCATCGAGTCGATTCCGACCCATAGCAACCCTGTATAGGATTTCCAAAGAGCAGCTGGTGGGTTTGAACTGCAGACCTTGTGGTTAGCAGTTCAGGGCTTATCCTACAGTACTACAATGTAAAATGGTGCAGTCACTTTGGAAAACAGCCTAGCAGTTTCTCAAAAGGTTAGACATAGCTACCGTTGTTGTTGTTAAGTGCCATCAAGTTGGTTCTGACTCACAGTGACCCTATATAGGGTTTCCAAGGAACAACTGTTGAGTTTGAACTGCCAACCTTGCAGTTCAAACCAACTTTAAGGTCTGGTGCATTATCCCACAGCACCACACCAGAACTCCACAGCTACCATATGAACCAGCAGTTGTTCTCCTATGCCAAACAATCGCCACACAAAATCTTGTATACAAATGCTCCTAACAGCATTATTCATATATCCAAAAAGTGGAACCCCAAATTTCCATTATGATGGCCATTTATTTCACAAAATGTGGCATATCCATACAATGGAATACTACTAAGTAATAAAAAGGACTGAGATACAACAAAAAGAGTTTCAAAAAGATTTCTGGAAAATTTCCATTATCTTTTCATTTCAGTTTTCCACAAACTTTTTGAACATGAATGAAGCTTGAAAACATGCCAGACACAAAGTGCCACATATTGTATTACCCCATTTGTATAGAATGTCCAGAATAGTTGTTGTTGTTGTCAGGTGCCATCGAGTCGGAACCGACTCATAGTGACCCCATGCACAGCAGAACGAAACAATGTCCGATCCTGGGCCAAC
>NW_006409063.1:529481-534616 GCF_000296735.1 Chrysochloris asiatica
TTGTCATGATCCACACAATCGAATAATTACATTACCAGAAAGTAGATTTGTGATTTTGAGGCTGGGGGATGGGAAGTTGGGGGTCTGGATGTGATGACTAAGAGGCTGACCCACTGCTGTCAAGTTGACTGTAACACATAGCAACCCTATAAGACAGAGTAGATCCGCTCCCTAAGGTTTCTAAGACTGCAAAGCTTTATAGAAGCAGACTGCCTCATCTTTCTCCCTCAGAACAGTTAGCAGCCCAATGCTTAACCCACTGTGCCACCAGGGATTTTCTTTTAGGGTGATGAAAATATTCCAGAATTGATATGGAGATAGTTACACAGCTACTGTGAAAAAACTTAGAGACATTGAAATGCATACTTGAATGGATGAATTATATAGTATGTAAATTATATCACAATAAAGCTGTTTTTTATAAAAGCAGATTAAGCCAATCTATAATATTTCCATAGCAAAAATGAGTCTCTTTCTAAAGCTTTGATAGTACAGGATTTTGT
Source organism: Chrysochloris asiatica (assembly GCF_000296735.1). Taxonomy (NCBI): domain Eukaryota; kingdom Metazoa; phylum Chordata; class Mammalia; order Afrosoricida; family Chrysochloridae; genus Chrysochloris; species Chrysochloris asiatica. The sequence goes on from NW_006409063.1 coordinate 529,985, forward strand.
CCTTGTCTCTTTTCTTTGGGTTTTTTGGTAGGTACATAATGTACACTCTCGCAATCACAGTGTGTACCGTGATTGCGAGGGAGTCAAAACGTTTTAAAATGTTGGCTTACTCTTTGGGTGTCCTCTTGGGTAAGCTTTCTATTATGGATTAAATTGTGTTCAATCAAAATGTGTTGTATGTTTATACTTGTGGATGCAACCTCATTTGGGAATAAAGTTTTCTTTGTTATATTAATGAGGCCATATCTGTGTAGAGTATATTTTAAACCAGTCACCTGTAAGTTTTAGAAAGAGCAGATTACCCCTGAAGAAGGAAGCTCAAACAGAAGGGAAAATACAAGCCATGTAGAGATTGCCAATGAACTGCAGAGTTGAGACAAGGATCCTGCCCTAGAGTGGATAGTGGAGAGAGAGCCTTGGAGCCTCTCCCTAGAGCCATGTCTGTAGGGAATGGTACCCTGAATTCAGATTTCTAGCCTCCTAAACAGTGAGAAAGGAGCTCTGGTAGTATAGTGGTTACAAATCAGGCTGCAAACCACAGAGGCAGCAGTTTGAAACTACCAGCTGTTTCGTGGGAGAAAGATGAGGCTTTCTGCTCCCATAAAGATTTACAGCCTTGGAAACCCTGTACAGAGCCGCTATGAGTCAGAACCAACTCCATGGCACATACCCACCACCACCAAACAGTGAGAAAAAGTCACCCACCCATTTGTGTTATTTCTGTTGTAGCAGCACTCAGAAACTAAGACACTTTCTACCAAATGAGAATTTAGAATCACCTTAACAGAATTATATGAGTTTCTGCCATAAATTTACCTGATACAATGAGGCAACTGTCTGAATCATACTTTAGTATCACATTCAATGACATGGGAAATGCTTAACAACATGGTAAGTGAAAAAAAGCAGGGGGTAGAATTCTTTCACTGAATTCTTACTTCCCCCAAACACAATCACATGCACACACAAAGTACATGGTTTGTACATAAATCAGAGAGCTGCCCCACAAGCTGATGGAATCTTTCCCTTTCTGTTGAGTTTTTAGAGTACTCTTATTCTAATTTCTCACCATTATAAATTTTAAGATGGGTAGATGGTTTTTCCAACACCCCTGATTATGTCCTTAGGATCATTCTCAGAAGTAAAAAGTATACCTGTGAGGGACACTTTTTCCAGCTCTTGTACCACACACCAAAATGATGTCTTTTCAGAGGGGTGTGGGTAGCCCAGGGAACCAGGACACTGCCAGGGTCATGTTCCAGCCCAATGGCACCACAAAGGCAAGCTTACCAAGGGAAGCCAGGACAGTGGTGCTTGTGAGCACTGTTTCCAGACAGGTAGGAAAAATGGAAGCCTCCAGGGTTGAGCACCAAGGGGGTCAGATCAACCACGTGGCTGCAAGACAGGACAGGAGGTGGCATGTCAGTTCCAGGATCCCAGCTCCCAAGTAGGCCTTACAACTCTGCCTAAGGCCCTCAACCTCAGTGTCTATGTCTATGAAATGGGCACAATGACTCCCATACACAGAAAATACCTTTGAACCCTTTTTTAAAGGGGAACACAACCACACAGTATTGTTGTGAAGATTAAGAGCTAGGGAAGAAATGGTAACCAAGCCTGGCACAAGGAGCTGCCCCTCAAATGCTGTTCCATTTCCCTCAAGTCCAGAATAAATCCCTTCCACCTCTTTGGATTTGATGACAGACCAGTCCAGTTTAGCTTCACTTCAGTAGTTGAAACTTCCACTTTCTCCATCTACAAGAAGCAAAGGATATTGTAGGCAAGTTTACCTTATTCATAATCTCACCATGAAGACAATTTATACAGAGAACTCTGTTCCTTCCTTCATCCATTTAACACATTGGATACATCCTGTGTGCCCTCCCTGATCTCAGCTCTAGGGATCCAGGGGATGGGATGGAGTGGTGGGGCTAACTAAGGAGGTACTAACCCAGCCTGGAGTATGGAAGGCTGCCAGGAGGTGTAGACAGGTAGTAAGGGCCCTACATAAAGGGAGTCAGTGTGGGGAGGGAACACCGACAGGGAAAGGCTAGAGACTCGAGGCTCGAGGTGTATGGTTTCTACCAGTCCTGTGGGAGCCCCAGTGTCTGCCTTGCTCAGACTGAGGCTGAGAAGACAGAGCTCTGTGCTCTCAAGTCCCAATGGTTTCTTCAGCCTCAGCAGTCCTCTTTATCTGCTTTATCCACTGCAGTCCCACTCAAGACTGCCTGAAAAGAGGGTTCTGTGTGGGCCAGGGGAGCTTGGGGTTGTTTTGAGTAGAGGAGGTGGGGTAGAAATTGCCATGCCCAGAGTTGCCTGGAGTGGGAGGGGGAATGTTATCACTGACCGATGTGCTAGCCAGTGGAGTGAAGGGCCCAAAGACCCTAGGCATAGGGTAGACAGATGGTGATGGGGCTACCACAGAGGCCATGTTGGTAGCAGGTAGTGTCAGCCGTGGAGGTGGCAGTGACAGAGGTAGCAGGCATGGGGAGGTCGCACGGTCCTGCAAGAAGATGGGTTCCAGTTTCTTCAATTTGGGCTTCCTTCTCTTCTTTTTGGCATCTGTGACAAAGTGGTCAGGGTCAAGTTTTCCCACCACCCCATTAACAAGGCAGTGCCCCCAAGACTGCCATAATATATCTATAGGCAGTGCCAGTATGCACTACCTCACTAATCCATGACACTCAAGACAAAGGGTACTTTTTTGTCTCTATCATACAAGTAGGATCAGAGACAGACAGAATCCATGCCCAGGTAGCCTTCCTTGGGAAGTGATGGGTGTTATAGCTAAGGAGGATGGCTTTGCCGTGAAAGGGTCGGTCTGCTGCCTACCTCCTTAGCATGTTTTGTTGTTATTAGGTGCCATCAAGTCAATACCGACTCATAGCGACCTTATGCACAGCAAAACGAAACACTGCCCAATCCTGGGCCAACAACTCACAATTGTTGCCATACTTGAGCCCATTGATGCTGCCACTTTGCTAGTCCTTCTCACTGGGGGGCTTCCTCTTTTTCTCTGACACTCCAACTTACCAAACACGTTATCCTTGCACGTATTAGAAGGTGCTAAGTCGACCAATACCCATTTGGGGCACAGTGAGCCCCATGGGCCACATCATGTCATGGGGAGAAGGGTCCTTCCTAAGAGAAAACCCAAAGCTCAAGAATTGGATTTAGAGAAGGAATATTTGAAGGACAGGATCCTAGGGCTACACCTTCTCTTTCTGCTCTTCTCTTTCTCTTGGTATTCAATGAGTCCAGTTGTTTCTACCTGTCAATCAGGAGACTACCAGCAAGGCAATGTTCCTAAGTTCCTTGTATAGCTCCTCACAACAGCTAATTTAGAATTATAACTACTGTGTGGAGCACTGGCCCGAAGGCCAAGAGGCTGTGTGTGCTCCAGAGCAACCCAGTTATACATTCCTAACCTTGAGCACACTGGCTGCACTCTCCGTGCTTCTGCTGCAAAACAGGGGTAGACAACACAAAAGCTGCATGGAGGCTGTGGTAAGAATTGTGGGTGCTATTATTTCAACCACTTAAAGAAATGATGTGAAAGGCTTATACTTAGCATCATGGAAAGGGGAGTCCTCACAGGCAATGTGGCTCCCAATACTACTAGAGATGTGTTAACACCAAACACAAATGCAACAAAAGAATGAAATTTGAATCTCAAGGTTTGCTAGCCACTGTCCAAGAATTACGGGATCTGACGAAGTAGGTAAACACTACCAGGCAACGAGTACACCCCATACGGCAACACACTGTTCCTCAAAGTCAAGGGAAGAGAAACAAGAATTGCCCAACCTTCTTGCTTGCCATGTCTGGTTCCTCTAGCATTGCTGCTATAAAAAAAGTGGTTCTGCAGCTTCAGCTAGAAGCCAGGCTCAAATGAATGAAGGTTTCCCAGACAGCTGCAGATTTGAAACAATTCTGTCTGCAGAATACTCAACATGACCCCCAGAAAATCTGTTCATTTTTATAGTAGAAGAATCCTTCAAAGATTTCCCAATCCACTTTTCATGGACCACTGAATATTCAAAGGCATACAAAACCGTGTCCCTACAACACGTATGCCATACTATACAAAACTCTACTTTTGTCAATCCTTAACAGCTACCTCTCTGAGTTTTCATGAATTTCGATTTCACAAGAGTTCATTTTTGGAGAGAACAAACAAAGATGGAGGATCGGGTGGCAGTGCAGTAAGGAGCTCTGCCAGCAACAACATAGAATACAGGACCAAGCAGGCTCAGGGGATGGTCCCAGAACTCTGAACCACATATAAAGGAAAATTTAGGTTAGAAGGCTTATAGTGGGGGAGTTTGTGGCAGAAGCAATAAATCCATGGATTTCTGGTTCGGGATGCTCAGCTGCTCCAGGAGCCGCCATCTTGGGTGAGACCAAGTGGGGGAAGGATCGGAGTGGCCACGGATGCCTGACAGAGCTGCAGAGATAGAGGTGTGGTCAGTCTTTTCATTTGGTATCTGTTCATTGGTTCCTTGCTGTTTGAGCACCACCATTCTGGTGACTATAGGGGTGCCTGAGCTAGTAGACACCCTAGCCCCACCCTCGGAGGGTTCTATGACACATGCTCACAGATGACCTCGAAATTTAAAGAGACAGTTTCCA
>NW_006409063.1:540134-547318 GCF_000296735.1 Chrysochloris asiatica
GGGTTTTTTTGTTTGTGTGTTTTTTTTAAAAAAAAGCTAAAGTGGATAAAGAGAAATACTTTTAACTGATGGTATATGGAGGGGATTATAATCAATATAATGAAACAAGTTATATGAATTGTTGAATGTGAAACTGATGATGTGCCCTGTAAACTTTCACTCAATCCACAATAAAACCCTTAAATTAAAAAGAAAAAAAAAGGGGGGGGGAGTGATTAATCTTACAGTCCAGAAACAGAGGACCTTAGGACCATGAAGAGAGAAACGCACAAGCAGAATGTGGGACCTTATCCAGAGAAGCAGCAGCGCCATAGATGGAGGCTGAGATGGGGGGCATGGAGAAGGGGAGAGGCTGGGGACTCTAGATTCATCCACTGAGAAGACAAGGACTAAGAGCTGGTGGCCAGAAGCAGACTTGCAGAATGTGCCCTTTGGAGATGTAAATTATTATATATGCCTGAGTGGGTTTTTTGTTTGTTTGTTTGTTTTTTTAAAAAGCAAAAGTGGATAGATAGAAATACTGTTAACTGATGGTACATGGAGGGGAGTATAATCATTGTAATGAAACAAAGTATATGGTTTGTTGAATGTAAAACTGATATGTCCTGTAAACTTTCACTCAATCCACAATAAAAACCTTAAAAAAAAAAAGTTGATTTTTGTTTACACTGGCATCAGCATATAAGGAAATATATAACAAAACAAAAAAATATTAAAGTAAAGGGAGAAGAAAGTGAGGAATAGGGGTCATTTCATCTCCAAAGGGACTCCAACACAAGTGGCCATCATGGATTTCCCAGGGCTATTCAGCTTTTACCTGCTGTAGCCACAGAGATATGAATACTATCCCTTGCACTCACAAGTGTCCCAGGTGGATACAAAATATATAGGCACTTAGCAAAGAGGAAATTAAAATGTCCAACATCGAAACACAGTATGTGGACCTTACTGAGTCCTGATACAACAGACCAATTATAGAAAGATCTGCACGAAGTAGTCCTGGGTGGTATAATGGTTACTATACTCAGCTGCTAACTGAAAGGTGAGTGGTTCAAGTCCACCCTGAAGTACCTCAGAAGAAAGGTCTAACAATCTACTTCCAAAAAAAGCAGCTATAGAAAACCCTATACAGGCACAACTTTCAGCCAAACAACAGACAAGCCTATGTTGTTAAGTGCCGTCGAGTCAATTTTGACCCATAGCGACCCTGTATTGCAGCAACTAGTGAGCTTGAATGGCTACCTTGCTGTTCAAACCAACTTTGCAGTCATTCATCCACAGTGCCACCACAGGATTCTATGATAAGCCTATAAAGTGAACAGTAATACCAGGGAGATACACACTCCTTAGAACAACCATACAAGATCAAAAGGGCAGCATTTGCCCAGGGTTAAAGCTCAGAAGGTTGGAAGGGATAGGAAGGAAAGGATGAATGGAAACAAACACAAGTAGGAAGTGGGAAGAGTGCTGTTAGTTACATTGTGGGGACTGTAATCTATATCATGAACAAAATGTACAGCAATGCGGAATGAAAACCAATTTGCCCTGTAAATTTTCATTCAAATCACAACAAAAAGTTTTCAAGAAAAGAAAAATCTACACATAAGTTCTCCAAGAGTCAACATCAACTTAACATCAAGTGGTTTGGGGTTTTTTTTTGGAACAGTGATTTATGTAAGAATTATTGAGATGCATTCTAAAGTATCTAGTGGTGAAATGAAGGAATGTTTCATTTTTTCCTGCCCTTAAAATGCTTCAGGAAAAGAAATAGGAGCAGGAATAGAAAATAAAACAAGTATGGCAAGATGGGATAGTCACTGAAGCTGGAGAACAAAGCATACTGTGCTCTCTGTAGATTTGTGGGTGCTAAGCACTTGACCTCAAGGTCTGTTTGAATAACAAGGTTGGCATTCCAAACGCAACAGCCGTTCCTCAGAAACCCTACACAGGGACACCCATCAGTCAGAATTGACTCAATGGCACTTAACAACAGCATTAGACTGCTAACTGAAAGGTCGGTGGTTCAAAACCCACAAACCAATCCTCTGGAACCCTACGCTGGGTTGATATGAGTAACCAACTCAATGGCACTTAACACATAACATTTTCACAGTTCAAAACAAAACAAAGCCCCTTGTTATCAACTCATGGAATCTCCAAATGTTACAGAGTAGAACTGAGTTCTATAGGATTTTCTTGACTGTAATCACTGCAGAAGTAAAATCACCAGGCCTTTCTTCTGCAGTGCTATCGGGTTGGTTCAAGACTCCAATCTTTCAGTTGGTACCCTAAATACAAAAATTTATGCCACCCTGGGAACCTATATTTTTACAATAAAACATTTCAAAGGAACACTAATTTTCCCCTCAAATTCCCAGGAGTTGTCTAGGAGCCCTGTAGCGTAATTGATTAAGCCTGTATCAATTGCTAACCAAAAAAATGGAAAGGCCGGTGGTTTGAGGAAGAAAGATGAGGCAGTCTGCTTCATAAGGATTTCCACTCTCAGAAACCCTACCAAGCGGTTATACTAGGTAGATGGCACTTCACAATAACAATGTGGTTGCTATGAGTTGGAATTGACTTGATAGTGGTAAGTAGCAAAAGGCACTGGCCCTGAGTCAGGTTGGCTGGGTGGGTTCCTTGAATCAGGAACTGCTCTGCCCACCAAAGCACCCTGTGAGACTAGAGGTGATGGAGGGCTCTAAGGTAGTTCAACTTGTTCAAGGCCACATGGCCAGAAAGCAGCAGAGTTGCATGCCCTGGCCTCTGGATAAAGCTTGGGCGCAGGAGAGGCAGGTCCAAGAGAGTTGAGTGGGGCACCAGCCCGGCAAGTTGGGTGGCCTCACCTTGGGCATAGAGGTGCACACGGTGGATGCTCTTCTTTAGCTGCTCTAGGCGCTGGCGCATCTCCAGGGCGTCCATGCTGTTGCAGTGGTTCAACTCTCCTTGCATGGCATAGAAGAACTTGGCCTACACAAACCCGGGAGAGGAAAGGGGTCGTAGTGAGCCACCTGCCTTCACCCCAGCTGTAGCCCCTAAGTTCACTCCGCCAGACTGTCAGTGGTGGGGGTTATCAGTCTCCTCATCCCTTAAACTTGCTCTAGTAGGGTGTGTGTGTGTGTGTGTGTGTCAGTGGTAGGAATTTCTGCAGCACGCACCCGGAAAAAGGACAACAGCCCGCGCTGCTCGCACTCATCCTGCTTGGCCTTGCGCACCACGCGTGCGGCCAGTGCCGGATTGCGGTCGATGGTACGGAAGAGATGGCTCAGTGCACGCTCAGTGCAGGTGACCGCCTGACTCTCAAAGTCCTCCTCGGAGATGAGCTGGCAGAAACTCACGCTCTGAGGGAATTCAGGGTCAAATTCGTCCAGGGCCTCCATCCAGAGGGTTGCAGTCGGCCAAGTGTCCAGTAAGACCTTCTGTGACCACCCTTTAGGATCACCCACAGGCAGCGGGGGCTCTGGTGGAGTAGCACAGAGCTCGGAGGCCCTTAAGGTCGGCCAGGACGCTGCAGCTCTTCCCACAGGCGTGTGTGACCCAGGCTTCCTGAGCGTCTGGAGCCAGCGCCCCGCCCCAACAGGCTTCAGCCAATCGCCAGGGGAAGCGGAGCTGGGACCAATCGCCACGGAGGTTGGGGGAGGAGACAAACCCCTTCAGGAACCAATCGATGCGACTGCCACACGTGACAATGCCCAAAGCTCTGGGCGTGTTCCTTCAAGTCTTCCACAGGCTGCGGGAGCTGGAAGGGCTGTCCTTTGGAGGTGGGATGCAGCCTGGGCCGGAGAAGCCTGCTGACCCGTGGAGGAGTTGTAAGATTTGGCCTGTCAACAACAGCCTGACAGACTCAAAGCACTTAACAACAACTCTGTCCAATAGGTGCCGTATGACTCAGAATTAACTGAAGGGCAGTAGGTTTACTCTCTTTTCTTCAAAAAAAAAAAAAGCTTTTTATTGTGAATTGTGTGAAGGTATACATATGACTTTAACGCTTCCACTACCATCATCTTTCCTGTGACAACCTTCGTCTTGAATATTCCCTTCCCCATCACCCAAGTTAATGTCTTTACCTTCTACCCCATGGAGTCCTGTAGGATAATGGTACTGTAGGATAAGTAATAAGTAATAAGGAGCTCTGGTAGCGTAGTGGTTACGAATCGGGCTGCAGTTCGAAACTACCAGCCGCTCCGCGGGAGAAAGATGAGGCGTTCTGCTTCCGTAAAGATTTACAGCCTTGGAAACCCTGTACAGGGTCGCTATGGGTTGGAACCGACTCAACGGCACTTAACAGCAACAGCAGCAGGATAAGTAATGGACTACTAACCACAACGTCAGCGTTTCAGACCCACCAGGTGCTCCTCAAAAACCCTATAGTGTTGTTTTCAATTGAAACAAACTCGATGGTACATAACAACAACCATCACCCTCTACCCCATAAATGATTTGCCCTTCCCTCCCACCCCTGGTAACCATCACAAAATGTTTCTAGGCCTTTTAACTTTTCATAACAGTGGCCTCATAGAATATTTGCCCTTAGCATAATGTCTTCCAGGTTCATCCATGTTATGAGCTGGTTTGCAGACTCATCATTGTTCTTAAACATTGCGTATTATTCCATTGTATGTATGGACCAAAGTTTGTGTAACTATTCTGTTGATGGGCATTTAGGATGCCTCCATCTTTTTGCTATTGTGAATGGTTCTGCAATTAAATTGGGTGTGCATATATCTATTTGTGTCATGGCTCTCACTTCTTAAGGATATACACCAAGTAAAGGGAATGCTGGGTCATACAGTATTTCTGTTTTCAGCGTTTTGAGGAAACACCACACCATTTTCCACAGTGGCTGCATCATTTTACAGTCCCACCAACAGTGTAGGAAGGTCCCACTCTCTCCACACCTGCCACCATTTGTTGTTTCCTGTTTTTATTTTGTTTTGTTTTACTTTATTATCCATGCTGGGATAAGATATCTCATTATTGTTTTGATTTGCATATCTCTACATTTTTTCATATGTTGGCTGCCTGAATGTCTTCTTTGGTGAAGTATCTGCTCATGTCTTCTGCCTATTTAATTGGATTATTGGTTTTCTTGTTGAGGTGTTGAAGTGTTATATAAATTTTAAGAAGCAGCCCCTTGTCTGATATGTCACTGCCAATTTTTTTTTTCCAGTGTGGGTTCTCTTTTCACTCTTCTGATAAACTCTTTTGATGCACATAAGTATCTAATTTTTATCAGGTCCAAGTAATCTATTTTGCCTTCCACTATTTTATGTTTTTTATTTTAGTTAGGTTTGATAGTGTATATATGATATGTGCCAGAGCCACTAAGTTCGTCCCTATTTTTTCACTGAGTTTTATAGTTCTAGGTTTCACATTTAGGTCTTTACTCTACGTTGAATTCATTTTTACATATGGTGTGAGATGTGGGAATTGTTTCATTCTTTTGCAAATGGATTTCAAGTTTTACCAACACTTATTTGTTTAAGAGACTATATCTTTCCCATTTAATGTGTTTGGGTCCTTTGTCAAAGATCAACTGACCATACGTGGATGGATTTACTTCTGGATTCTCAATTCTATTCCACTGATCTATGTGCCTTCATTGTACCAGTACCAGGCTATTTGACTACTGTGGATCAGGAAGTGAGAGGCCTTCTCATTTGTTCTTCTTTTTCAGTAATGCTTTGCTTATCAAAAGTCTCTTTCCTTTCTATGTAAATTTAGTGATTAGTTTTTTCATCTCTTTAAAGAATGATATTGGAATCTGGATTGGGATTGCATTATTGTTTGGATAACGTTGACATTTTCACAATGTTTAGTTTTCCTATCCATCAGCATGGTATTGTCTTCCTTTTTTCTAGATCTCTTTTGGTTTCTTTTACTAGCGTTTTCTATGTATGTTGTTGTTGTTAAGTGCTGTTGAGTCGGTTCCAACTCACAGAGACTTTGCATAGAGTTTTCAAGGAACATCTGGTGAGTTTGAATTGCCGATCCTGTGTTTCAAACCAAACTTGTGGTTGATTGCTTATCTTATAGCACCTCTCCAGGACATTATATAGGTCTTTTGTTTCTCTGGTTAGATTTATTCCTAAGTATTACATCTTTTGGGTGGCTATTGTAAATGGTATGTAGTCCTGGTGTGATGTTGAACCACTGGATCCCAAAGTCGGATTGAACCACAAGGTTGGTGATTCAAACTCACCAGCTGCTCCTTGGAAACCTTATACAGGGTTGCTATAAGGAAACCAGGAAAACAATACCAATGTTTAAGAGCTCTTTATTAATGTAAAGGAATCCACTTTTTTTTTTTTCATTTTTAAAAAAAGTTTTTATAGTGAATTGAGTGATAGTTTACATGGAATAACATAGCTTTTACACTCATCGTTTCATTGCGATGAAAACAATATCCTCCGTGCATCACCATTCAATAGTATTTGCTTCTAGTCCCTCTGCTTTTTTTTGAGGGGGGGTGTACACAAACACACTTAGGAATACATAATCATTTAAACAACCAAAGGGCACATTCTGCAAGACTGCTTCCTGGCCACCTGCACCTGGTTGTCAGCACACAGCCTTTCTCTTTCCATGAGTCTAGAGTCCTTAGCTGCTCTATTTCTCCAGGCCCTCATCTCTGTCTCCATCTCTGGTGTTGCTGCTTCTCTGTGTAGGGTCCCACATTCCAATCATGCTCTTCTCCCTTGATGGTCTCAGGGTCCTATGTTCCTGGACTATAAGATTAACTATTCCTTTCTCTTTGTTACAAAACTTCTACCTTTACAGTTGTGACAGTCGCAATTAGTCATATAACAATTACTCACTATTGAATCGTAAGAATTTTATCCCCATCTCTTTTCACCAGACCTATATAGACAAGATGAATACTATTCAGTAGGGATTCTATCTTGCCCTGCACACTCTGAAACCACATTCCCTCCCAACTGATTTTTTTTTTTTTAAGGTTTTTATTGTGGATTGAGTGAAAGTTTACAGGGCACATCATCAGTTTCATATTCAACAATTCATATAATTTGTTTCATTACACTGATTATAATCTCCTCCATATACCATCAGTTAAAAGTATTTCTCTCTATTAACTTTAACTTTTTTGAAAAAACACACAAACAAAAAAACCCACTCAGGCATATATAATAATTTACATCTCCAAAGGGCACATTCTGCAAGTC